>NW_004444198.1:179972-181066 GCF_000243295.1 Trichechus manatus latirostris
GCCTTAGAACAAAGAAGTAAATTTATTAAAAATTAAAAGATGGAAAAAAATACATCAAGCAAACAGCTACCAAGAAGGAGCAGGAGTGGCAATACTAATCTCAGATAAAATTTAAAACAAATCCACCATAAAAGACAAAAAAGGACACTATATAATGATTAACGGGATGATCGATCATGAAGTCATAACCATAATAAACATCTACACACCAAATGACATGGCTCCAAAATACGTAAAACAAACTCTAACAGCTTGAAAAGAGAAGTTGACAGTTCCACAATAATAGTAGGAGACTTCAACACACCACTCTCAGTAAAGGACAGAATATCTAGAAAGAAACTCTATGAAGATACAGAACACCTAAAGGGCACAATCAGCCAACTTGACCTCACAGACATGTATAGAACTCTCCACCCAACAGCTGCAAAATACACATTCTTTTCCAATGCACATGGAACATTCTCCAGAATAGACCACATCTTAAACCACATAGCAACCCTCAATAAGATCCAAAACGTTGAGATAATACAAAGTATTTTCTCTGACCACAATGACATCGAGATAGAAATTATCAACAGGAAGAGCAGGGGAAAATTCAGTTACATGGAAACTGAATAACAATCTGCTTACAAACCACTGGGTAAAAGAGGAAATCAGAGATGGGATAAAAAAGTTCCTAGAATCAAATGAGAATGAAAACACATCACACCAAAACTTTTAGGACACAGCAAAGGCAGTCCTCAGAAGACAATTTATAACAATAGACGCACACATCAAAAAAGAAGGGATAAAATCAAAACATTAACTACAGACCTGGAACAAATAGAAAGACAACAGCAAAAAAAAGCCCACAGACACTAGAAGAAAGGCAATAATAAAAATTAGAACAGAAATAAATGAAACTGAGAATAGAAAAAAATAGAAAGAATCAACAAAACCAAAAGTTGGTTCTTTGAAAGGATCAACAAAATCGACAAACCACTGGCCAGACTGACAAAAGAAAAACAGGAGAGGATGCAAATAACTCAAATAAGAAATGAAATGGGGAACATCACAACAGACTCAATGGAAATAAAAAGGATCATAACAGTATT
>NW_004444198.1:181794-209405 GCF_000243295.1 Trichechus manatus latirostris
AAGTTCTAGCTAGAGCAATAAGGCAAGAAAAAGAAATAAAGGGCATCCAAATTGGTAATGAAGAAGTTAAACTGTCCCTGTTTGCAGATGATATGATATTATACATAGAGAACCCTAAAGACTCCAGAAGAAAACTATTGGAAGTAATAGAAAGATTCAGCAGAGTAGCAGGATGCAAGATAAATATACAAAAATCGGTTGGGTTCCTATACACCAGTAAAGAGAACATAGGAAAGGAAATCAGGAAAACAATGCCATTTATAATGGCCCCTAAAAACATAAAATACTTAGGAATAAATCTAAAAAACACTACTGCAAGAAACCCAAAGGGATCTACAAAAATGGAAAAACATACCATGCTCATGGATAGGTAGACTCAACATTGTGAAAATGACAATTCTGCCCAAAACAATTTACAAATAGAAAGCAATCCCGATCCAAATGCCAACAACATTCTTCAAAGAGATGGAAAAACTAATCATTAACTTTATATGGAAAGGCAAGAAGCTCCGGATAATAAAGCACTATTGAAGAAGAATAAAGTAGGAGGACTCGCACTACCTGACCTCAAAACCTACTATACAGCTACAGTAGTCAGAATAGCCTAGTACTGGTACAACGGCAGATACATTGACTGATGGAACAGAACTGAGAACCCAGATGTAAATCCATTCATCTATGGTCACCTGATCTTTGACAAGAGCCCTAAGTCCACCAAATAAGAAATAGACAATCTTTTTAACAAATGATGCTGGCATAACTGGATGTCCATCTGCAAAAAAAATGAAACAGAACCCATACCTCACACCATATACAAAAACTAATTCACAATGGATCAAAGACCTAAATATACAGCCAAAAACTATAAAGTTCAGAGAAAAAAAATAGGATCCACACTAGAGGACCTAATACACAGCATTAACAGGATACAAACCATAACCAACAACACACAAACTCCAGAAGATAAGCTAGACAACTGGGATCTTCTAAACATTAAACACTTATGCTCATCGAAAGACTTCCCCCAAAGGGTACAAAGAGAACGTACAGACTGGGAAAATATTTTTGGACATCACAAGTCAGACAAAGGTCTAATCTCTAAAATCTACAAGAAAATCCAATACCGCTACAACAAAAAGGCAAATAATCCAATTAAAAAATGGGCAAAGGAAATGAACAGACACTTCACCAAAGAAGACATTCAAGCGCCCAACAGACACATGAGGAAATGCTCGTGATTACTAGCCATTAGAGAAATGCAATGAGACACCATCTCGCCCCAGCATTACTGGCATGAATCAAAAAAAACTGGAAATAACAATTGTTGGAGAGGCTGTGGGGAGATCAGAACTTTTATGCACTGCTGGTGGGAATGCAAAATGATACAACAATTTTGGAAAATGATATGTCTCTTCCTTAGAAAGCTAGAAATAGAAATACCATACAATCCAGCAATCCCACTCCTAGAAATATATCCTAGAGAAATACAAGCCATCACAGAAATAGACATATGTACACCCATGTTCATTGCAGCATTGTTCACAATAGCAAAAAGATGGAAACAACCTAGATGCCCATCAATAGATGAATGGATAGACAAACTATGGTACATACACACAATGGAGTATTATGCAACAATAAAGAACAATGATGAATCTCTGAAATGGATGCAACTGGAGGACATTATGCTGAGTGAAATAAGTCAATCACAAAAGGACAAATATTTTTTGAGACCTCTACTGTAAAAACTGATGAAAAATTTACACACAAAAAGAAACTATCTTTGTTTGTTATGAGGGATGAGAGGGGTAGGGGGAAATACTAAATAGACAACACATAAATGGTAACTTTGGTGAAGGGTAAGACAGTACACAATACTGAGGAAGCCAGCACAGTTTGTACAAGGCAAGGTCATGGAAGCTCCATAGACATATCCAGACTCCCTGAGGGACTGAATTGTTGGGCGGAGGGCCGTGGGGACCATGATCTCGGGAAACATCTAGCTCAAAAAGCATAACACAGTTCATAAAGAAAATGTTCTACATTCTACCTTGGTGAGCAGCGTCTGGGGTCTTAAAAGCCTGTGAGCAGCCATCTAAGAAACTCCACTGGTCTCACCCCTTCGGGAGCAAGGAGGAATGAAGAGAACAGGATACAAGGGAAGCATTAGTCCAAAGGAATAATGGACCACAACTACCACGGCCTCCACCAGACTGAGTCTAGTACAACTAGTTGGTGCTCGGCTACCACCACTGACTTCTCTGACCAGGATCACAACAGAGGGTCACTGACAGAACTGGAGAAAAATGTAGAACAAAATTCTAACTCACAAAAAAAGACCAGACTTACTGGCCTGACAGAGACTGGAGAAACCCTTAGAGTATGGCCCCCAGACACCCTTTTAGCTCAGTAATGAAGTCATTCCTGAGGCTCACCTTTCAGCCAAAGATTAGACAGCCCCATAAAACAAAACAAGACTAATGGGGCACAACGGTCCAGGGACAAGGACTAGAAGGCAGGAGGGGACAGGAAAGCTGGTAATAGGGAACCCAAGGTTGAGTAGGGACAGTGTTGACACATCGTGGGTTTCTTAACTATTGTCATAAAACAATACGTGTACTGTTTAATGATAAATTATTTGTTCTGTAAACCTTCATCTAAAGAACAGTTAAAAAAAAGACTTCTAGAAAATTAGCCCAACTTCTGGACTTTTCTGGAGTCTCTGAAAACCACTTCAAAGGAAAAACTTTCTGAAGGCAGTACTCAGAATGGCTCTAACAGGATAGTTCCAACCCCATTAAAGTGGTATTTCTGCTGGTTATTTGTCATTTCAGTATGCAGATTGCTAGCTAGCCATTATAGCTTCTATCGATGGGTTTCCGTTTCCTTCATCCCACGAAACAATGAGGTACAACCTCTAAAACTAGTAGATTTTTATTGATTGATTTATTGTCAATGCCTATTGAAAGGACACACCAAAGCTATGAAGGAGAGTATGAACTTACTGGCTTCTCACCACTGCTAAAGTAGGTCACCTGGTATATCTGCACCCATCTTTCTGCTAGACAAAATAAGGTAAGTGGGGGTGGGTATTCTGTATGGCAAAGGTTGTTATGTGTT
The DNA here is from genome assembly GCF_000243295.1 of Trichechus manatus latirostris. Taxonomy (NCBI): domain Eukaryota; kingdom Metazoa; phylum Chordata; class Mammalia; order Sirenia; family Trichechidae; genus Trichechus; species Trichechus manatus. Next base: position 184,915 of record NW_004444198.1, read on the forward strand.
CTTTTTCATTACTATGGTAGATAACTGCAGTGAGGTTTTTAGATGATAAACAGAAAGTGATATGAGAGTCAAAAATGTTTGATGCTAGAATAGCTTTGTACCAGGAAAAGTGTATAAGATATTTTACAGCTGAACTAGGACAGCTCCATGTTTATCTCCGGGGACATCTAAAGGTCTATGCTGACTCCTGGTCAAGATAAGGATTAGTGAGTTAACTAATGATATGTAATTTGCTGTTTATATTTCAAGACTGCCCTGGCAGCATCCAGGGCCAGTGTATAAGACAAAACGTTTACACTGGCGTAGCTGGTTAGACAGCCTACCTTGGCTATATGACAACAGGACATAAAAAGCCCTACTAGAAACTTTTGGGAGCTCTCTGGAAACCGAGATTCCTCACACAAATCTTGGTGGTTCACATTCCAGAGATGAAGAGCATTCTTTGTGACTAAGAAAGGACCGTGGGAGCTGCACCTGGAAGTCTCTTTGCCCGGACTCATCTGCGCTCTTTCTCCTGCTGTACCATATCCTTTGCCTTTACATACATACATACACATATATATATATAAACCCTTACTTGAGGGCACTATGGTCTTATGAGTCCTTTCATTTTCAAAAAAATTTTAATAAGACTTTATTTTTTAAAGGAGCTTTAGGTTTACAAAAAAATTGTGCAGAAAGTACACAGAATTCCCATATACAGCCTTTACTCACTGCATACTGTTTTTCCTATTATTAATATCATGTGTTGGTGTGGTACATTTGTTACACTTGATGAACCAATATTGATACATTATTATTAACAAAAATCCATAGTTTACATTCCAAAACCCAAACAAACCCATTGTGGTCGAGACGAATCTGACACATAGTGACCCTATAGGACAGATTAGAACTGCCTTATAGTGTTTCCAAGGAGTGGCTGGTGCATTTGAACTGCCGATCTTTTGGTTAGCAGCTGAACACTTAACCGCTGCACCACCAGGGCTCCCATAGTTTACATTAGAGTTCACCTTTTGTGTTGTACAGACCTATGGGTTTTGACAGATGCATAATATCATGTGTCCACTATTACTATATTATACAGAATAGTCTCACTGCCCTAAAAATGCCCTGTGCTCCACCTATTCATCCATCCCCCAGCCCCTCATCGCAAACTCCTGGCAACCACTGATCTTATTTATCTAGTTTCTTAAGGTGGAAGGTTAGACTATTGATTTTAGATTTTTCTTCCTTTTTTAACATGTGCTTTCAATGGTATGAATTTCCCACAAGCACTGCTTTCACTGAATCCCACAAATTTTGATAAGTTGTATTTTTATTATAATTTTTGTCAAAATATATTTTTTAATTTCTCTTGAGACTTAATCTTTGAAACTGTGTTATTTAAAAGTATATTGTTTAACAGACTCTGCAAAGATGGCAGCATAAACAGATCATCATTCTGACCCTCCCCCATAAATACAAGAAAATACTTGGCCTTGAGGGACTCTGAATCAGTAAGTATAAGACAGCAGCAGAAAACTACCGTTGGGTGACTGTCAACAAGTCAACAATGAGTCACATATGGTAAGAAAATCTCTTCTCCAACTATCCTTGCTCCTTCCCCCAGCTACGCTCTGTGAACTAGAGTCTTGTCTCTTTGCACAGCAGAGGGTGTAGTGACTGGGGAGCAGGCTCCTTTACTGGGGATGCTCGCTACTGTAAACTGGGGAAGTGGCCCCAGTAAAGAAACCTGCTTCCCCAGCCACCACACCTCCTGTGTGTGCAAAGAGACATGACCCCAAGCTTCTGCCCTAAAATCAACAAGGCAGGGTCTGTTCTGAGCATGCCAGCCCCTTCCCCACCTAGTAACTGTCAGCTGCCAGGCTGCTGTGAATTCCTACAGAAGCCCCCCTGCAATGAAGGTGTCTCCCATAACAAGCACTCTGCCTGCCTGCACCCCATTCCATGGGCCCCTGAAATCAACAGGGCAGATTTCCCTGGGGGTCAGTTCACGTCTGCTACCCCATGTCTCCTTCCAGCTGACACTGAGAATTGCTGGCTGAGGTTGCTCTGAGCTAGGAATCAGGCACTTTAAATGAAGCCTGCTCCCATAGCCAACACACTGCAGCTGTGGCTTCGAAATCAACAAGGCAGACCTCCTTTCGGGTCAATTCTGAGCATGCCAGCCCCTCCCCCACCAGGTAACTTTCGCTGCAGGAGTGATACAAATTGCTGCAGAAACTCAGTGCAATGGAGCTAAGAGGTGGATCCCTTAAGTGAAGCCTGCTCCCCCAACCAACACAGGGCCACTGGGGCTCTGAAAGCAACAAGACGTCTTTCAGAAGTCTATCTGGGGAATGACAGCCCCTCAACCTCCTGATGCAGAGGAAAGTCTGCCCGTGCTTCCCCTGAATTCCAGTTCAGATATAAGCTACCCCCATAGAGCAGGAAAAGATGTCTTAGGTAAAAACTGAATGCAACACCAAGCCCCACAGGGGGCTCTTTGGGTGTGGGCTTTCAGACTGAAAATGCAGTTGCAGAACAAAGCAGTGGAAGGAATGATAACTGGGGGGGGGGATGCACCCCTAGCAGACATATTAATTAGTGTGCAGTATCTCTCCTGAATGGCTGCGCTGTCTGGTGGACAGAGTGATCACAGTGTGTTCTCTGGTGTGTTTGGGAAACACCGAAAGTTTAAAGTGAGATCTGAACTTTTTGAGTTCTAATTAAGGTAGAAAGGAAGAAGAAGCTATCATACAGAGGGAGAAGAACTGGTAAAAAAAGGTCTGAAGTCTCTGCCCACCTAACAGTTTTTTGCAAAAAGTAGTACAAGCAAAAACATCAAATACTGGGGAGAACTGAGAAAGTTAATACCCTCAAAAATTCCAATGCCTCAACAAAAAATCACAAGACAAACAAAGAGAAACAACAGCCTATCCAAATGAAGAAGACAAAGGAAGTCAAATCATATCTATGGATGCCTGAATAATGAACAAAATGGAATATAATTAAACAATGTTAAACATAATCAAAGAACTAAGAGAAAACATAAAGATCTAAAAGAAATGAAGAAATGCGTGAAAAAATGGAATTCAAAAAGAGAAAGAGACGTTATAAAAGAAACCAAACAGAAACACTGCAATTGAAAGAGATAATAATTGAAATGAGAAACACAATGGAAAGATTCAACAATACATTTGATCAGGCATAAGAAAGAATCAGTGAGTCAGAGGATAAGACAGTTAAAATTACATGAGCTGAAGGGCAAAAAGAATGGGAGCCCAAGACTGCTGAGCACAGTTAAATGGAATTATGGATAAACATCAAGAGAACTAATATATGCGTCATGGAAATTCAAGGAGATGACTGAAAGGGACAGAAAGAATATTTGAAGAAATAATGACAGAAATTTTTCCGAATCTGATGAATGACATGAATCTACAAATCTAAAAACCTCAATGAACTCCAAGCAGGTTAAACTCAAAGAGATCTACCACAAGACACATCATAACCAGCCTCTCAAAAAGTAAAAATAAGGAGAGAATCCTGAAAGCAGTGAGAAAGAAGTGAACAGTCACATATAAAGTATCCCCAATAAGATTAAGTGACAATTTCTCCCCAGAGACATTGGAGGCCAGAGGCAATGGAATGATATATTTAAAATGCTCAAAGAAAAACTGTCAACACAGAATACTGTACCCAGCAAAACTGTCCTTCAAGAATGAAGGTGAAGTCGAACCATTCCCAAACAGAAGCTGAGAGAGTTCATATCCACAATACTGGCCATACAAAAAATAATAACAGGATTCCTTCAGATTAAAGAGAAAAGACACTAGAAAGTAATTCAAAGATATACATAAAAATAAAGATCGCCAATAAAGCTAATCACATGCACAAGTATAAGGACTACTAATAAAGTATTCATGCTCACTAATTCTAATTGTTTTGTCCTTCATGCTTTTTAATTACAAACATATAAATAACAAGTATAAAATTATGTTACAGGACACATGAAATATAAAGATGCAGTCAGTGATAATAACAAAATGAGTGGGAAATGTATGGGTACAGAATTTCTCGTATGTTATTGGAGCTATATTGGTATCAATTTACCCTAGGATGTTATAAATATAACACGTCAAATGCAATATTTATGGTAACCACTAAGAAAATATCCAAATATATACATACAAAAGAAAAAAGGAGAATGGAACCAAAAAGGCTTAGTAAAAATAAAAACAAACCGCAAAAACAGACAGTATTAAATAGACAAAGAAGACTTAAGACACACAAAAAACAAATAACAAAATGGCAGAAGTAACTCCTTTCTTATCAGTAACTACAGTGAATGTAAATGTAAACTACCAATGAGTCAAGGAAGAAATCAAAGAGAAATCACAGTGTCTTAGAGTCAAATGAAAATGAAAGCACAGCATACCAAAACTTAGGGGATGCAGCAAAGGCATAAAAATAAATACATAAGCAAAGAAGAAAGATCTCAAACTCTTCAACTACAGGAACTAGAAAAAGAAGAGAAAACCAAGCCTAAATCTACCAGAACAGAGGAAATAATAAAGATCAGAGCAGAAATAAATAAAATTAAAAAACAGAAAAACAACAGGAAGAATCAACAATACCAGAAGTTGGTTCTTTGAGAAGATTAATAAAATTGACATACAGGCAGTCCCCAGATTACAAACGAGTTCTGTTCCTAAGTCTATCCTTAAGTAGAATTTCTACATAAGTCAAAACAGTTAGGTATGGTTAGTATCTGTCAGTCAAATGTTTATCTTGATATATAGTATATAGTGTACCTTTCCATGCATAAGAAGTATTAAAAACACTTCCAGATACACTAAAACATGTTTAACATAATAATACAGTAATAATAATGATGATGTTTTGATGTACGTTGCAAAATAGTGCTCATTTGTTATTATGAACAATTGTACACATGTACCTTCTCCACAGCTGAAGAGATAACTACAGGGCAAATGTTACCCAAAATACTCAGAAGATTTTGTTCTGCAAAATCTTTGAGCCCAATTAGATACTTTATTGTAGTCTCCGAACTAAAAAATCTACGTTGCACCACCACCGGGCCGTTTTTCTGCTGGGTTTTGAACCCTCTTCAGCAGAGGGAGGTAAGGTTAAGGACATGGGTAGGATAATGCTGGGGCAGATGGATCATTTCCCCATCACCTCCTAACCAGACCTGTGAACACCAGGCACCAACTACGAGGCCCCTGCCTCGGGATGCAAGGGACAAAGTGCTGCTCAGGATGTGCTAAGTGTGAGCCCAGGTGCCCCTGGGTTGGGAAGAGGATGCTTTAGGAAACCCAAGTCTGAAGTTCTCCACAGACCTCTGGATATCGTATGGACATACAGAGGTTAGGAATCTAAGACTGCACCCTCCTTCCAGTCACCAAAAGACCAAGAACCACTGCAATAGTGAAATCCCACATGTGTAAGTTGGGGGGAACAGAAGCCCAGAAAGGTGTTGCAATGGCCCCAGGCTGAATGGCATGGAGGGCTGGAGATATGGAGTGGGCAGAGCTGGGTAAAGGGGTGCCACAGAGGCCTGACCGTGCGCTGACCGGATGTAGTCAGAGAACATGAACAGCATGGTGCCCATATCCTGGCCACCAGCTGCTACCAACTGCAGGCCTGCTATGTGGAGCGAAGTAGGTGCTTGAGGCACGTGGGTGGTGGGGCAGACCCTTTCCAAGCTCCAAGGGAGATGGGTGCATGTGGGCGCTCTGCTGGCTGCTGTGGGCTATGGCTGGGTACACCATGTCACAGGGGCCCGCCCGCAGCCAGTGGCAGCCCAAGTACCCCCTGCAGCACCTGCACACACAGGAGAAGTGTGGCCCATTGTGGGAGCCAGGAGACATGAACACTGAGTCAGTTTTTTCCTGATAGGCTTTATGGGATTTTGTTCATAACTATGGGTTGTTCCTAAGTCGGACATTTGTAACCAGGGATTGACTGTACATTTAGCTACACTGACAAAGACAAAAGATGCAAATAAACAAAGTAAGAAATGAAAGTGGAGACATTACAACTGATCTGATAAAAATAGAAATAATTATGACAAAATACTATAAACAACTGTATGGCAATAAATTGGATAGCCTCAGTGAAATGGACAAATTCTAAGAAGTACACTATCTACCTAAACAGAATCAAGAGGAAATAGAAAATCTCAACAGACCCACAACAAGCAAAGAGATGGAATCAGTAAACAAAACTCTCCCAACAGCTGCAGCAAAAAAAGTTCTGGACCAGATGGCTTCACTGTAGAAATTCTACCAAACATTTAAAGAAGAACTGACACCAGTTCTGCTTAAACTATTCCAAAAAATAGAGAAGGAAGGAATACTCCCTAACTCGTTCTATGAAGCCAACATTACTCTGATACCAAAGTCAGAAAAAGACACCACAAGAAAACTACAGACCAATATTTCTTATGAACATAAATGTGAAAATGCTCAACAAAATACTAGCGAACAAAACCCAACAGCATATTGTAAGAGTCATATACCATGACCAAGTGGGATTTATTCCAGGAATACAAGGATGGTTGAACATTGGAAATCAATCAACATAATACACCACATCAATAGAACAAAGAAAAAGAACCACATGATCATATCTACAGATGCAGAAAAGACATTTGATAAAATCCAACACTTCTTCTTGATAAAAACTTTCAACAAGCTAGGAATACAAGAGAAATTCATCAATATGATTAACGGCATTTGTGAAAAACCCACAAACAACATTATGCTTAATAGAGAAAGATTTGGGAGCTTTCCCCTTGAAAACAGCAACAAGACAAGAATGCCTGCTCTCACTGTGTCTACTCAATATTGTATCAGAAGCCCAAGCCCGAGCAATAAGATAAGAAAAAATAAATAAACAGTAACGAGATTGGAAAAAAAGAAGCAAATTACCTCTATTTGTGGATGACCTAATCCTATATATATAGAAAATCCCAAAGAATCCATAAGAAAGCTTCCAGAGCTAATAGAGGAATTTAGCAAAGTTTCAGGGTACATTGTCAGCAAATAAAAATTAGTTTGGTTTCTATATACTAGTAATGAGAAATCCAAAATGAAAATTAAGAAAATAATTCCATTTACAATTGCCGACCCATTGCAGTTGAGTCAACTCCGACTCGTGGCGACCCTATAGGACAGACTAGAACTGCACCATAGGGTTTCCAAGGAGTGGCTAGTGGATTGGAACTGCTGACCTTTCGTGCACCCCCAGGGCTCCTTTACAATTTCATCTAAAGAATAAAACCAGAGATGTGAAAGACATATACAATGAAAATTATAAAACACTTTTGAAAGAGATTAAAGAAGACCTAAATAAATGGAAAGACATTCAGTGTTTATGCACAGGAAGACTTAATAGTGTTAAGATGTCAATATTATCCAAAGCGATCTATAGATACAATGCAATCTCAATCAAAATTCCTACAACCTTCTTCACAGGAATGGAAAAATCAAATCCTCAATTTTATATGAAATGACAAGAGGCCTTGAATGGCTAAAATAATTTTGAAGAAGAACAAAGTAAGAGGGCTCGCACTTCCTGATTTCAAAACATATTATACAGCTACAATAATCAAAAGAGGCCTGGAACTTGATAATAATAGACACATAGACCAATGGAATAGAATTGAGAATCCAGAAATAAACCCACATTTAGTCAATAATTTTTGACAAGAGTGCTATATCCATTCACTATGGAAAGAAATCTCTTCAATAAACAGGACCCATGCCTCACACCGTAGACAAAAACCTTTTCAAAATGGACTAAGGACCTAAATGTGAAAACTAAAATCATAAAATTCTTAGAAGAAAATGCAGTTGCACGGCTGTTGGGACTAGCTTTCAACAATGGGTTATCTGATACAATAACAAAAGCACAAACAGCAAAAGAAAAAATAAATATATGGGACCTCATAAAAATTAAAAACTTTTGTTCATCAAAAGACTTTACCAAAAAAGTGAAAAGACCAGCTACTGACTGGGAGAATATCTTCGGAAAACACACATCTGATAAGAATCTAATAACCACAATATATATAAAATTTCAACAACTCAACAACAAAAGGACAAATAACCCAGTCAAAAAAATGGAAAAACTACTTGAATAGACATTTCACCAAAGAGGATGTTCAAACGGCCACAAAACACATGAAAAGATGCTCAACATGGTTAGCCATTAGAGAGATGCAAATCAAAATCACAATGAGAAACTATTTCACTACCACTAGGATGACTAAAATTATTTTTAAAAAATGGAAAATAACAAATGTTGGCAAGGATGTGGAGAAATTGGAACACTTATCCATTGCTGGTGGGAATACAAAATGATATAGCTATCGTGGAAAACAGCGTGGCAGTTCCTAAAAGAAAACAGAACTATAATATGACTCAGCAATTCCACTGCTAAGAATATATTCAAGGGACTTGAAAGCAGCAACACATACTGACATGTGCACACCAATGTTCATTGCAGCACTATTCACAATAGGTAAACTGTGGAAACAACCTAAATACTCATCAACAGATGAATGGATAAACAAAATGTGGTACATACATACAGTGGAATACTATTCAAACAGAAAGAGAAATAAGTCCTGATACATGCTACAAATTGGAAAGATCTTAAAGACATTATTCTGAGTGAAATAAGTCAATCACAAAAGGACAAATATTGCATGACTCACTTATATAAGAAAACATGAACAGGCAAATATATGGAGACCGAAGTTTATTAGTGGTTACCAGAGTAAGGAGAAAGGGAGAAAGAACGAGTTATTGCTTATGGAGCACTGAGTTTCTTTTTAAGGTAATGCAAACTTTGCATTGATTAAAGGTAAGTGTTGCACAGCCAAATATTGTAATTAATCTCAATCAGTTTTCTTTTTTAAAAAAAAATAAGTTGTATACCTATAAAAAGTTGAATTGGCAAATGTTGTGTAATATAAATTTTTGCCAAAAAAAGAGAGCGAGCAGCTGCAGAGGCTGATTATGTACAACCAAACACCTCATGGGATTTGGTTTCTTGGTTTGCAAGTTAAGGGTCGTGGTTTCATGTGAGATCCCAGTTAATTGGCCTAATATCATTTTTAGTGCTTCTGTCCTACCTCCTATTTCATGCATATGCCTGATGTCTTAGAAGCTTTCAAGCAGCAATCCAAAGCACAACAATTGACCTCTATTTGCCTGAAGAGGCAACAGAGTAAGTAGAGTTAGGAATAGGCAGACAAAATTGAATGTGTTCCTAATTGCCTCCTTTCCCATGAGACCATAAGAACTGGATGGTGCCTGGTTACCATTACTGAACGTTTTGATAAAAAATTCTGTAGAAGAAGGAGGCAGGGGCAAGATGGCAGAATAATCAGACACTTCATGTCATCCCTCTTACAACAAAGACTTGAAAAAACAAGTGAATCAGATATATATGACAATCTAGGAACCCTAATCATCAAAAACAAAGCTGAAGAATTGGACAGAGTGGCAGGTAGAAGGAAAGAAAATTCAAAAACAGCAGAAATGGGAAATTATGGATCATGGGATCACCGGCGTCCTGCTAGCTGAATGTTCACAGTGCACACAGGTTGAGGCAAGCAGCAACATTCCAAGCCAAAACCCACTCCATCTGGTGCAGCCAAGGAGCAGAGAATCTGCACACACCTCTAGAATCAAACAGGAGTGACATCAGACCTGTGAAAGTTAAGTGCAAGCTCCCAAACCACTGTGCACGCACCATAACCCTTCCCCCACCAGAGTTTCACAGCCAAGGAGCACTCCCTTTTCCTCATCCATCCCCCACCCACTGTGACACCAGTCCTGGAGGTATTCAACACCACTACACCCAAGCAGGGAACTCAAGGCCTGGTCCGGGGGCACCCGCTCCTTCACCCAGCCACTGGCACAGGGGATCCATGGGCTTGCAGTCCCCTTCACCCTTGTGATAACCCAACCCAGTGCCTTGTGGGCCAACCTAACACAGCCTCATTAGGACAAAATGGGCAGGGCATCCACCTGAAGGCCATTTTCACCTGCAGCAGCCAAAAGGAAGCTGAAGTTTTGTGATATGCAACACTGCCCCACCCCCTAAGAAGGGGCCTCATCCACCCATACTGGGGCCCTGAGGGCCAGCGGTACCACCCATTCTATCTAGCCACACACAACAGGGGCCTAAGAATTAGTGGTGCCTCCCAGTCCCTCCAGCCAAAGGCATTGACTGGACGCACTGCCCCCCCACTACACACTCTAGCAGACAGGGGCATGACCTCCATACAGGCACCTGGGAGCAGCTAACAGTCCCCTGCATTACCCCTATCACCTCCTACTGCAAGCAGAGACCTGTGCCTGCTCTGAACACCCCCATGTAACCCTGCCCACCCAAGACTGTAGATGACAGTCTCTGCAGCACAACCTTTATGACAGACAACCCGGGCCCCTGTACCCTGATGAACCAGTAAGCAGCAAAGCACACACACAACACCCAACCCAATGACCAGGGAGAACATTCCATGCACCCACAGCCAGGTGACCAGCAGGACATATTCATCATCTCACCAAAAACTTTGCCTACATCTCCAGTACCTCTGCAAGAACGGCAAAGAGATTCCTGGGATCACACACCTAGTAGTTGCTCTGATCACCTGTAGACAGGAGGTGAAAGCTTCAACAACACCAACCACCAGAGTAGCACACACATCCAGCCTACTTGGACATATATATAAAAAAAAATACAGGACACAGTAAACAAAACTACAATAAATATAATAACTTACTGATGCCTTGAAGACAATAGTCAATATCAAGTCACATAAAGAAGCAAGACAAGATGGCTCCAGCAAGCACTCAAAATAAAGAACCAGGAAACCTTCTGGAGGAGGATAAGGCAATGGAACTATATGATAAAAACTTCAAAAGACTAAAGAGTAGTCCAAGATATCAAGAAGGAGATGAGGCAAAACACAGAGCAAACCAAGGAACACAAAAAGCAATAGAAGAATTCAGGAAAACAATACAAAAACAAAATTACAAAATTAACAGGCTGCTAGAAACCATACAAAACCAAAAACTAGAATTCCAAAAGATTAACAATAAAATTTCAGAATTAGGCAACTCAGTAGAAGGTCATACGAGCAGAATTGAGACAATGGAAGTTAGAATTAGGGAGATTGACATCAAATTATTTGAGGAAAAAATCAGAAAAAAGAATGAAGAAAAATGAAGAAAGCCTAAGAATTATGTGGGATACTATCAAAAGGAAAAACCTATGAGTGATCAGAGTACCAGAACAGGGGGAGATAATAGAAAACAGAGAGAGAATTGTTGAAGATTTGCTGGCAGAAAACGTTCCTGATATCATGAAAGATGAGAGGATATCTGTCCAAGAATCTCAATGAACCCCACACAGGATAGACCCCAAAAGAAAGTCAACAAGACGTATCATAATCAAACTTGCCAAAACCAAACACAAAGAAAGAATCCTGAGGGTGGCTAGGAATAAACGAAAAGTCACCTACAAAAGAGAACCAACAAGACTGAGCTCTGATTACTGAGCAGAAACCATGCAGGCAAGAAGGCAATGGGATGACCTATATAAAGCCTTGAAGGAAAAAAAATTCCTAGCCAAGAATTATATATTCAGCAAAATTGTCTCTCAAATATGGTGGTGAAATTAGATCATTTCCAAATAAACAAAAATTAAGGGAATTTGTAAAAAAAAAAAATAGACCAAAATTACAAGAAATATTAAACTGAATCCTCTTGTTAGAGAACCAACAACATCAGAAAACAATCTGAGACTAGGACACAGGACAGATCAATCAGATACCAAACCAGATAGGGAATTCCCAAAAATAAAACAAAGCTAAAAGACTGAAAATTGGAAACTAGAGACGTCAATATGTAAATGACAACAATGTCAAAACAAGAAAGAGGGAATAAACGGTGCAGTCATAAAACTTACATATGGAGAGGCAGTCAAGGTGATATCAAGAAATAAAAGACTGATTTAAACTTAGGGAAAAAAAAGATAAATTTCAAGGTAACCACAAAGGACAGTAATGAACCATCCATTGCATTAAAAAAGAAGAAAAACATAAAGACTCAGCAAACACAAAATCAACAATAATGAAAAAGATGAAAAGAAAATACATAAACAAAAAGAACTCAGCACAGAAAATTAAGCAGAACAAAAAAGAAATACATCAAAATTACAGCAGTAAATTCATACCTATCAATAATTACACTGAATGTAAATGGCCTAAACGCACCAGTAAAGAGACAGAGAGTGGCAGAATGGATTAAAAAATACGATCTGTCTATATGCTGTCTACAAGAGACACATCTTAGAAGCAAAGACAGAAAGAAATTAACATCAAAGAATGGAAAAAAATATATATCAAAAAAACAATAACCAAAAAAGAGCAAGAGTGGCAATATTAATCTCTGATAAAATAGACTTTAAAGAAAATCCACCACAAAGGGTAAGGAAAAACACTATATAATGATTAAAGGGTCAATATATCAGGAGAACATAACCATAATAAATATATACACACCCAATGACAGGACTCCAAAACACATAAAAAAAAAATTCTAACAGCACTGGAAAGAGAACTAGATAGTTCCACAATAATAGTAGAAGACTAAAATACATCACTTTTGGTGAAGGACAGAACATCTAGAAAGAAATTCAATAAAGATACAGAAGATCTAAATTCCTCAAGCAACCAAATCAACCTCACAGACATACACAAAACACCCTACCCAACAGCAGCAAAGCATATATTCTTTTCCAACGCACATGGAACATTCTCCAGAATAGACCACATTTTAGGCCATCAGAGCAAGCCTTAACAAAATCCAAACCATCAAAATAATACAAAGCATCTTCTCTGAACATAATGCCATAAAAGTAGAAATCAATAAAAGAAACAGCATGGAAAAGAAATCAAATACATGGAAACTGAACAAGACCTTGCTTAAAAGCTACTGGGTAATACGAGAAATTAAGGAAGGAATAAAAAAATTCATAGAATGAAAACCCATCTTACCAATGCCTTTAGGACATAGCAAAAGCAGTGCTTAGTGGTCAATATATAACAACAAATGTACACATCAAAAAAGAAGAAAGAGCCAAAATCAAAACATTAACCCAGCAACTAGAATGAATAGAAAGAGAGCGGCAAAAGAAACCCTCAGGCATCAGAAAAAAGGAAATAATAAAAATTAGAGCAGAAATAGAGAATAGAAAAACAATTGATAGAATCAAAAAGACCAAAAGTTGGTTCTTTGAAAAGATCAACTATATTAAAAAAAAAAAAAAATTGGCCAAACTAACCAAAGAAAAACAGAAGAGGATGCAAATAGCTAGTGTAAGAAATGAGATGGGTGATATCACAACAGACCTAACTGAAATAAAAAGGATCATAACAGAATACTATCAAAAACTGTACTCAAACAAATTTGAAAACCTAGAGGAAATGGACAAATTTCTAGAAACACACTACCTACCTAAACTAACACAAACTGAGGTAGAAAAACTAAATAGACCCATAACAAAAGAAGAAATTTTAGAGGTATTAAAAAAAACTCCCAACAACAACAACAAAAAAAAAGCCCTGGCCAGAAGCCTTCATTAGAGAATTCTACCCAAACTTTCAGAGAAGAGCTCACACCAATACTACTCAAGCTATTCAGAACATAAAATAGGAAAGAATACTCCCAAACTCTTTCTATGAAGCCAGCATAACCCTGATACCAAAGCTACACAAAGACACCACAAAAAAAGAAAACTACAGACCAATATTCCTCATAAACATAGGTGCAAAAATTCTTGACAAAATTCTAGCGAATAGAATTCAACAGTTAATCAAAAAAAAAAATTACATTGTGACCAAGTGGGATTTATATGAGGTATGCAGAGATGGTTCAACAATAGAAAATCAATCAACATAATCCCCACATAAATAAAACCAAACGACAACATAATCTTATCAATCAACACAGAAAAGGCATTTGACAAAGTCTAACACCGATTCTTGATAAAAACTCTCAAATAGGAAAAGAAGATAAATTCCTCAACATAATAAAGGACACTTATACAAAACCAACAGCTCACTTCATTCTAAATGGAGAGGGACTAAAAGCATTCCCCTTGAGAATAGGAACCAGACAAGGAAGTCTTTTATCACCACTCTTATTCAACATCATGCTGGAAGTCCTAGTCAGCTCAATAAGGCAAGAAAAAGAATTAAAGGGCATTCAGATTGGTAAGCAAGAGGTAAAACTATCTCTATTCTCAGATGATATGATCTTATACACAGAAAACTCCAGAGAATCCACAAGAAAGGTACTGGAACTAATAGAACATTTCAGCAAAGTAACAGGATACAAGATTAACACAAAAGTCAGTTGGTTCCTTTACACCAATAAAGAGAACTTTGACAAAGGAAATCACCAAATCAATACCATTTACAATAGCCCCCAAGAAGATAAAATACTTAGGAATAAATCTAACTAGGGACCTAAAAAAATCTATACAAAGAAAACTACAAAATACTACTGCAAGAAACCAAAAGAAACCTACGTAATTGGAAAAACATACCGTGCTCATGGATAGGAAGACTCAACATTGTGAACAGGTCAATTCTACTCAAAGTGATCTACAGATACAAAACAATCTTGATCCAAATTCCAACAGCATTCTTTAAGGAGATGGAGAAACAAGTCGCCAACTTTATATGGAAGGGGAAGAGGCCCAGATAAGTAAAGCATTACTGAAGAAGAACAAAGTGGGAGGGCTCACACTATCTGATTTTAGAACCTATTACATAGCCATGGTAGTCAAAGCAGCCTGGTACTGGTACAACAACAGATACATAGACCAATGGAACGGAATTGAGAACCCAGATGTAAATCCATCCATGAGCAGTTGATATTTGACAAAGGGTCAAAGTCTGTTAAATGTGGAAAAGACAGTCTCTTCAACACATAGTGCAGGCATAATGGGATGCCAACCTGTAAAAAAATGAAGCAAGATCCGTACCTCACACCATACACAAAAATTAACTCAAAATGGATCAAAGATCTAAATATAAAATCTAAAACCATAATGATCATGGAAGAAAAAATAGAGACAAAGGTAGGGGCCCTAATGTATGGCGTAAATAGTATACAAATCATAACTAACAACACACAAACACCAGAAAAGAAACTAGAGAATTGGGAGCCCCTAAAAATTAAACACTTATGGCTCATCAAAAGACTTACCAAAAGAGTAAAAAGAGAACCTACAGACTGGGGGGAAAAATTGGCTACGACATATCCGACAATAGTCTAATCTCTAAAATCTACAAAATACTTTAACACCTCAATAACAAAAAGACAATCTAATTAAAAAATGGTCAAAGGATATGAACAGGCATTTTGTCAAAGAAGACATTCACGAGGTCAACAGACACATGAGGAAATGCTTGAGATCATTAGCCATGAGAGTAATGGAAACCAAAACTACAATGAACCCAACAAAACTGGCACTAATCCAGAAAACAAAAATAACGAACATTAGAGAGGTAGTGGGGAGATTGGAACTTTTATGCACCATTGGTGGGAACATAAAATGGAACAATTCCTATGAAAACTGATATGGCGCTTCCTTAAAAAGCTAGAAATAGAAATATTATATGATCCAGCAATTCCACTCCTAGGAATATACCCTAAAGAAATAAGAGCCTTCACACGAATAAACATATGCACACCCACGTTCATTGCAGCACTATTCACAAGTAGCGAAGATGGAAACAACCTAAATGCCCATCAACAGATGAATAGATAAATTATGGTACATACACACAATGGAATACTATGCAAAGATAAAGTACAATGATGAGATCACAAAACGTCTCACAACATGGACGAACATGGAGAGCATTATGCTGAGTGAAATAAGTCAGTCACAAAAGGACAAGTATGATATGAGACCACTGTTAGAAGAACTTAAGAAAAGGTTTACACACAGAAAAAAAAATCCCTTGATGGTTATAAAGGTGGGGAGGGAAGGGGAGGAAAAATCACTAAATAGATATTAGACAAGTGTCAACTTCGGTGAAGGGAAGGACAACACACAGTATAGGGGAAGTCACACAACTGGGCCAAAGCAAAAGCAAAGTAATTTCCTAGACACATCCAAACACTTTCAGGGACCGAGTAGCTGGGCCTGGGGTCTGGGAACCATAGTCTTGGGGGACATCTAGGTCAACTGGCATAAAGAAAATATTCTACATCCCACTTCGGGGAGTAGTGCCTGAGGTCTTAAAAGCTTGTGAATGGCCATCTAAGATACACCTATTGGTCCCATCCATCCAGAGCAAAGGAGAATGAAGAAAACCAAAGACACAAGAAAAATATTAGCACAAAGGACTAAAAGACCACATGAACCAGAGAATCCACCAACCTGAGACAAGAAGAACTAGACGGTGCCCTGCTACCACCTACAATCACTCTGACAGGGATCACAACAGAAATTCCCAGACAAAATGAGAGAAAAATGTAGATCAGAATTCAAATTCATTAAAAAAGACCAGACTTACTGGTCTGACAGAGACTGTAGGAACCCCCAAGACTTTAGCCCCCAGACATTCTGCTAAAACAGAACTGAAACCATTCCCAAAGCCCCCTTTTCAAAGATTAGACAGGCTTATAAAACAAAAAATAATGCTTGTGAGGAATACGCTTCTTCTTGTTGTTAGGTGCCCTGAGTCAGTTCTGACTCATAGGAGCCCTAAGAACAAGGGAAGGAAATACTGACTGGTCCTGCGCCATCCTCACAATTGTTATGCTTGAGCCCATTGTTACAGTCACTGTGTCAATCCATCGCATTGAGGGTCTTTCTCTTTTTGCTGACCCTCTGCTTTACCAAGCATGATGTTGTTCTTCAGGGACCGGTCCTTCCTGATAACATGTCCAAAGTATGTGAAACGAAGTCTCACCATCCTCACTTCTAAGGAGCATTCTGACTCTACTTCTTCCGTGAGAGATTTATTCATTCTTTTGTCAGTTCAGTATTCATTGCCAACACCATAATTCAAAGGCATAAATTCTTTTTCAGTCTTCCTTATTCATTGGCCAGATTTCACATACATATGAGGTGATTTAAAACACCATGGCTTGGGTCAAGCACATGTTAGTGCTAAAAGTGACATCTTTGCTTTTTTAACACTTTGAAGAGATCTTCTTTAACAAACTTGCCCAATGCAATACGTCTTTTGATTTCTTCACTGTTACTTCCATGGATATTGATTGTCGATCCAAGTAAAATGAAATCCTTGACTACTTCAATCTTTCCTCTATTTATCATAATGTTGCTTATTGGTCCAGTTTGAGGATTTATGTTTTCTTTATATTGAGGTGTAATCCATAGTGAAGCCTGGAGACTTTGATCTTCATCAGTGTTTCCAGTCCTCTTCACTGTGTCTTCTGTGTAACACAGGTTGTTAAAGAGTCTTCTGCCAACCTTGATGCCCTGTTCTTTTTCATATAGTCCAGTTTCTCAGATTATTTTCTCAGCATACAGATTGAATGAGTATGGTGAAAGGATACAAACCTGATACAACACATTTTCTGATTTTAAACCACGCAGTATCCCCTGGTTCTGTTCGAATGACTGCCTCTTGGTCTACGTACAGGTTCCTCATAAGCATAATTAAGTGTGCTGGAATTCCAATTTTTCTCAATGTTATCCATAATTTGTTATGTTCCACACAGTCGAATGCCTTTGCATAGTCAATAAAACACAGGTAAACATCTTTCTGGCACTCTCTGCTTTAGCCAGGATCCATCCGACGTCTTCTTCTGAATTTCTGGCAGTTTCCTCTCGATGTACTGTTGCAACTGCCTTTGAATGATCTTCAGCAAAGTTTTACTTGTGTGTGATATTAATTATATTGTTCGATAATTTCTGCATTCTGTTAGATCACTTTTCTTTGGAATAGGCCTAAATATGGATCTCTTCCGGTTGGTTGGCCAGGTAGCTATCTTCCAAATTTCTTGGCATAGATGAGTGGGCCCTTCTAGTGCTTCATCCGTTTGTTGAAACATTTCATTTGGTATTCTATCAAGTCCTGGAGACTTGTTTTTCGCCAAAGTCTTCATTGCAGCTTGGACGGACTTCTTCCTTCAGCATCAACGGTTCTTGATCATATGCTACCTACTGAAATGGTTGAACTCCAACCAATTCTTTTTGGTGCAGTGATTCTCTGTATTCCTTCCATCTTCTTTTGATGCTTCCTGCGTCATTTAATATTTTCCCTGTAGAATACTTCAATAATGCAACTCAAGACTTGTGCTTTTTCCTCAGTTCTTTCAGCTTCAGAAATGCCAAGCCTATTCTTCCCTTTTGGTTTTCTAACCCAAGTCTTTGCACATGTCATTATAATCCTTTACTTTGTCTTCTCGAGCTGCCCTTTGAAATCTTTTGTTCAGCTCTTTTACTTCATCTTTTCTTCTTTTTGCTTTAGCTACTCTACATTTAAGAGCAAGTTTCAGAGTCTCTTCTGACATCCATTTTGGTCTTTCTTTCTTTCCTGTCTTTTTAATGACCTCTTTCTTTCTTCCTGTATGATGTCCTTGATGTCGTTCCACAACTTGTCTGGCCTTTGGTCACTATTGTTCAATGCATCAAATCTATTCTTGAGACGGTCTCTAAGTTCAGGTGGTATACACTTAAGGTCATACTTTGGCTCTCGTGCACGTGTTCTAATTTTCTTCAGCTTCATCTGAACTTGCATCTGAGTAATTGATGGTCTGTTCCATAGTCAGCCCCTGTTTTCTGACTGATGATATTGAGCTTTTCCATCATCTCTTTCCAAAGATGATAGTCGATGTGATTCCTGTGTATTCCATCAGGCGAGGTCTTCATGCATAGTCACCATTTAGGTTGTTGAATAAAGGTATTTTGCAATGAAGTCATTGATCTTGCAAAATTCTATTATGCAATCATTTCTATCACCAAGGCCATGTTTTCCAACTACTGATCCTTCTTCTTTGTTTCCAACTTTCACATTCCAGTCACCAGTAATTATCAATGAATCTTGATTACATCTGTGATCAATTTCAGACTCCAGGACTTGGTAAAAATCTTTCATTTCTTCATCTTTGGCCTTAGTAATTGATGCATAGATTTGAATAATAATATTAACTGGTCTTCCTTGTAGGCATATATTATCCTATCACTGACAGTGTTTTACTTCAGGTTAGATCCTGAAATGTTCTTTTTGATGATGAATGTGACACCATTTTTCAATTACTCATTCCTGGCATAGTAGACCATATGATTGTCCAATTCAAAATGGCCAATACGAGTCCATTTCAGTGCACTAATGCTTAGGATGTCAATGTTTATGCATTCCATATCAAGTTTTTGAAGATTTCCGATTTTCCTAGATTCATACTTTGTACACTCCATGTTCCTATTATTAATGGATGCTTGTAGCTGCTTCTTCTCATTTTGGGTTGTGCCACATCCACACATGAAAGTCCCTAAAGTTTGATTCCATCCACGTCATTAAGGTCAACTCTACTTTGAGGAGGCAGCTCTTTCCCAGTCATATTTTGAGTGCCTTCCAACTTGAAGGGCTCATCTTCTGGCACTATATCAAACAATGTTCCACTGCTATTCATAAGGTTTTCACTGGCTAATTTTTTTTCAGAAGTAGACAGGCAAGACCTTCTTCCTAGTCTGTCTTAGTCTGGAAGCTCAGCTGAAATCTATCTGCCATGGGTGAACCTACTGGTATTTGAATACTGACGACAGCACTTCTAGCATCACAGCAACACGTAAGAAACCACAGTAGGACCAACTGACAGATGCGTAGGGCATGCTTCTTAGTTCAATCAAATATATGAGACCAAATGGGCAACCACTGCCCAAAAGTAAGATGAGACGGCAGGAAGGGACAGGAACTGGACGAATGGACACAGGTAATCTGGGGTGGGAAGGGGGGGCATGCTGTCACATTGTGGGGATTGCATCCAATGTCACAAAAAAATATGTGTATAAATTTTTGAATGAGAAATTAACTTGAGCTATAAACTTTCACTTAAAGAACAATTTAATTTTTTTTAAAAAAGATTCTATAGAAGAATTGTGATCAACGGGGAAGTGTAACACAGAATTTCAATTTCTCAAGGAATCTATACTTTCTGGAGCCATTGAGGCTGGATGAACCCCCAAAACTAATGCCCTGAGATAAAATAAATGTTAAATCTTAAACGGAAAATATCCCCCTGAAGTCTTCTTTAAACCAAACAATCGTTTGGACTACTTAGTAAAGAATGTCTGCCTTAAGTACTGTCCTCCTTTAAATAACTATTTATATGGGATCAGATTAACAACAGAAACCTGAAAGCTTACATAGGAAGCTTATGGTACAGCAAGTTAATGTTAATAGGGAAGGAATAATTCAGAAAAAGAGAGTGGGAATGGTTGCACAACCTGAAGAATGTAATCAATGTCACTGAATTGCACATGTAGATATTGTTGAACTGGTGTATGTTTTGTTGTGCATATTTTCAACAACAATAAAAAGTAAATAAATAAAATTCTGTTGTTTAATCTCCAAACATTTTTGGATTTTCCAGCTGTCTTTCTGTTATTGATTTCTAATTTAATTCCAATGTTGTCTTAGAGCATACTTTATATGATTTATATTATCTTAAATTTGTTACTATGTGTTTTATGGATATGGATAAACTGTGGCCAATCTTGATGAGTGTTTCATGTGCACTTGAGATGAATATGTATTCTGTGGTTGTTGTATGAAATAGTCTATAAATGTCAATTAGATCTAGTTGATTGATGGTGCTGTTCAGCTCAACTCTATCTTTACTGATTTTCTGCTTGCTGGATATATCAACTCCTGATACAGGGATGTTGAAGTCTCCAACTCTAATAGTGGATTTGTCTATTTCTCCTTTGCAGTCTATCATTTTTTGCCTAACGTATTTTGATTTTTTATTGTTAGGTGCATACACATTAAGGATCGTTTTCTCTTCTTGAAGAATTGACCCCTTTATACTTAAGCAATGTCTTCTTAATTCTAGATAATTTTCTTTATTCTAAAGTAAGTGTTATCTGAAATTAATATAGCTACTCCTGCTTTCCACAATTCATCAGTCAGTTCATCCTATTGTAGAGGCTTGTGAGTTGCTGTGATGCTTTAAGGTATGCCACAGGTATTTAAAATGCCAGCACAGAGGCGGGGCCAAGATGGAGTAGTCAGACGTCTCTGGTGGACCCTCTTACAACAAAGACCCAAAAAAAAAGTGGTGTTCGATTATATATGGCAATATAGAGGCCCTGAACATCAAAGGCAGAGTTGAGGAACCGGACTGATTGGCAGGGGGAGGGAGAGACGGTTTAGAAGCAGCAAGGGGTTGCCAGACCTGACCCAGCAAGAGCCTGAGCCCTTCAGGCCTGATCAGCCAGCAGGTGAGCAAGCAAGCAGCCAAGCTCAGGAGGCACGTTTTCAGCACTGGGAGACATCCACACCAGAGTCTACACGCCCT
Organism: Trichechus manatus latirostris; assembly: GCF_000243295.1. Classification (NCBI taxonomy): domain Eukaryota; kingdom Metazoa; phylum Chordata; class Mammalia; order Sirenia; family Trichechidae; genus Trichechus; species Trichechus manatus. Next base: position 206,514 of record NW_004444198.1, read on the forward strand.
CACAGAACCAGTGAGAAGCAGCCCTCCACGAAAGATAAGTACTTGTGTAAGACTTACCCCTCAGATCAAAAACACCCCCTTAGGGAAAAACCTCTCTCCCATTTACCTCCCTGCTCCCCACTTTACACTGGGTCCTGTACCGGCTTCAGCAACTGTGGAGTTCCCTGGGCCAGAATTAGGATCCGTCACAAGCCCGGAGCCATTCTCCCTGCCCTGGAGAATGAACAAACTAACAAACAGGAAAAAATAAACTGCTGGCTCCCCTAGGCCAGAAAAATGGGATAGGCACAGCTCATTTGCCTAGGCACAGGCATAAGGGATCCACAGAGTCTGAGTGCCTTTCTCCCTGCATAGACTTGTGTGGGCCCATCTCAACAGTGTAGACCCTCATTACCGCAGTACAACAGGGTATATACTGGAACCCTAACTTCAACTGTTTCAGCTGTGAAGTGACAGGTTCTCTACATTTGACACTGCTCTGCCCATTAAGCACGGTCTTCACCTAGCCACATCAGGGGCCTGAGGAATGATGGCTCCAGCCATGCCACCTAGCCACCTGCAGGATGGGCCCAAGAATCAGAGGTTCCCCCCAGTCCTTACAGCCAACAGCATTAGGTGCTCATAGTCTGGCTACAAAACCCACCCACCTACGTGCTTTAGGGAACAAGGACATGTTGTCCCCCTAGACACTAGGGGGCAGCCGTCAGCCCCCTGCCTTGCTCAAAGGGTGACCCCCTGCAGCAGCCAGATGCCTGTGCCTGCACCAATCACCCTTGCCTGTCTAGGACTGTAAGGGAGAGCCTACAAACCAGTAAGTCGTGGCTATATACCTGGCCACCTGAGCTGAATCCATACAGGAGGAGTGGGCGGACTCCTGAGCTCACATACCTAGTAACAGGTCTAAACACCTGGTGACAGGACATTAGAGCTTCAAAGGTGCTAATAATCAAACTAGCTCATATGAGCAGCCTATTTGGGCATATCAAAACAAAACAAGAAGTTAAGACACAGTAAGTAAACATAAAATAAATAAATATAATAACCTATTGATGGCTCGGAGACAACAGTCAATATCAACTCACATGAAGAAGCAATCCATGATAGTTTCAGCAAGCTCCCGAAATAAAGACTCTAGAAATACAGAGAGAGTATTGTTGAAGATTTGTTGGCAGAAAACTTCCCTGATATCATGAAAGATGACAAGATATCTATCCAAGGTGCTCATCGAACCCCACATAAGGTAGAGCCCAAAAGAAAGTCAACAAGACATATTATACTCAAACTTGCCAAAACCAAAGATAAAGAGAGCATTTTAAAAGCGGTTAGGGATAATCGGAAAGTCATCAACAAAATAGAGTCAAAAAGAATAAGCTTGGACTACCCAACAGAAACCATGCAGGCAAGAAGGCAATGGGATGACATATATAAAGGCTTGAAGGAAAAAAACTGCCATTCAAGAATTATATATCCAGCAAAACTGTCTCTCAAATATGATGGCAAAATTAGACATTTCCAGAAAAACAGAAGTTTAGAGAATTTGCAAAAACCAAACCAAAATTACAAAAAATACTAAAGGGAGTTCTCTGATTAGAAAATCAGTAACATCAGATAACAACCCAAGACTAGAACACAGGACAGAGGAACCAGATATCAACCCAGATAGGGAAGTCACAAAAGGAAATCAAAGCTAAAACACTGAAAATAGGGAAACAGATGTTAATATGTAAAAGATGACAACATTAAGACAAAAAACAGGGACTTAAAAAACGTAGACATAGATTTTTCATATGTGGAAGAAGTCAAGGCAATATAAAGAAATAAAAGACTGGTATAAACTTAGAAAAATGAGGGTAAATATTAAGGTAACCACAAAGGAAATTAACAATCCTACTAGTCAAAATAAAAAACTAGAAAGATATAAAGACTCAGCAAACACAAAGTCAACAACGATAAAAAAGATGAAAAGAAAATACAGAAAGAAAAACGACTCAACACAGAAAATTAAGTGGAACAAAGAAACTGTGAACAACACACAAAAAAAGACATCAAAATGACAGCAGTAAACTCATACCCATCAATAACTACGCTGAATGTAAATGGAACAAATGCACCAACAAAGAGACAGAGAGTGGCAGATTGGATACAAAAACACGATCCGACTCTACGCTGCCTACAAGAAACACACCTTAGACTTAAAGACACAAACAAACTAAAACTCAAAGGATGGAAGAAAACATATCAAGCTGTCATGGATTGAATTGTGTCCCCCAAAAATATCTGTCAACTTGGCTGGGTCATGATTCCCAGTATTGTATGATTGTGTAATCTGACGTGATTTCCTTATGTGTTGTAAACTATCACTATGATGAGGTTATATGTGATTTCCTTATGTGTTGTAAACTCTATCACTATGATGAGGTTATACTGATGAGGTCTACAAGATTGAATAGTGTCTTAATCCAATCTCTTTTGAGATATAAAAGAGAGAAGCAAAAGAGACACATGGGAACCTCATACCAGCAAGAAAGCAGTGCCAGGAGAAGAGCGCGTCCTTTGGACCTAAGGTTCCTGCACAGAGAAGCTCCTGGACCGGGGAAGATTGATGACACGGACCTTCCTTCAAAGCTGAGAGAGGGCCTTCTCCTGGAGCTGGTGCCCTGAATTTAGACTTGTAGCCTACTGGACTGTGAGAAAAAATTTCTCTTTGTTAAAACCATCCACTTGTGGTATTTCTGCTAGAAGAGCACTAGATGACTATGACACAAGCAAACAACAGTCAAAAAAGAGCAGGAGTGGCAATAATAATCTCTGACAAAATAGACTTTAAAGTAAAATCCACCACAAAGGATCAGGAAGGACACTGTATAATGATTAAAGGGTCAATACACCAGG
>NW_004444198.1:211843-212947 GCF_000243295.1 Trichechus manatus latirostris
CAGCTGATATTTGACAAAGGCCCAAAGTCTGTTAACTGGACAAAAGACAGTCTCTTTAACAGATGATGCTGCATAATTGGATAACGTTCTGAAAAAATTTAAACAAGACCCATACCTTACACCACGCACAAAAACTAACTCAAAATGGATCAAAGACTTCAACATGAAATCAAAAATGATAAAGATCATGGAAGACAAAGGACAACGCTAGGAGCCCTAATACATGGCAGAAATACAATACAAACCATAAGTACCAATGCACAAGCACCAGAACAGAGACCAGCAACAACAGAGCTCCTAAAAATCAAACAGTTATGCTCGCCAAAAGACTTCACCAAAAGAGTCAAAAGACAACCTACAGACTGGGGAAAAAAATTGGCTATGACAAATCCAATCAGCGTCTAATCTCTAAAATCTACAAGATACTGCAAAACCTCAACAACAAAAAGACAAATAACCCAATTATAAAATGGGTAAAGGATATGAACAGGCACTTTGCCAAAGAAGATATTCAGGCAGCTAACAGACAGATGAAGAAATGCTCACGATCATTAGCCATTAGATAAATGCAGATCAAAACTACAATGAGATATCATCTCACTCCAACAAGGCTAGCATTAATCCAAAAAACAGAAAATAATAAATGCTGGAGAGGTTGTGGAGAGACTGGAACACTTATACACTGTTGGTGGGAATGTAAAATGGTACAACCACTTAGGAAATCGATCTGGCACTTACTTAAAAAGCTAGAAATAGATGTATCATACGATCCAGCTATCCCGCTCCTTGGAATATATCCTAGAGCATAAGGGCCGTTACACAAATAGATATATGCACACCCATGTTCATCACAGCACTGTTCACAATAGGAAAAAGATGGAAACAACCTAGGTGCTCATCTATGAATGGATAAACAAATAATGGTATATCCACATAATGGAATACTATGCAACAATAAAGAACAATGATGAAGCCGTGAAACATCTTATAACATGGAGGAAGCTGAGGACATTATGCTGAGTGAATTTAGTCAGTCACAGAAGGATAAATATTGTATAAGACCACTATTATAAGAACTCAAGAAAAGGTTTAAACACAGAAGAA
>NW_004444198.1:213694-227675 GCF_000243295.1 Trichechus manatus latirostris
GTCACATAACAATGTATGTATAAATTTTTGTATGGGAAAAAATAAAATAAAATACCAGCAGAGTCACCATGGTGGACAATTTTCAGCGGAGCTTCCAAACTAAGACAGATAGGAAGAAGGACTTGGCAATCTACTTCTAAAAAAATTGGCTAGTGAAAACTTTATGAATAGCAGCAGAACAGTGTCTGATAGAGTGCCAGATTAGCCTCTCAGGTCGGACCCACCAAAAAACCAAACCCACTCCCGTCAAGTCGATTCTGACTCATAGCAACCCTATAGGACAGAGAAGAACTGCCCCATAGAGTTTCCAAGGAGCGCCTGGTGGATTTGAGCTGCAGACCTTTTGGCTCAGGTTGGAAGGCACTCAAAATACGACTGGGGAATAGCTGCCTCCTCAAAGTAGAGTCAGCCTTAATGACTTGGATGGAGTCAAACATCTGAGATCTTCAGGTGCTGATGTGGCATGACTCAAAATGAGAAGAAACAGCTGCAAATATCCATTAATAACCAGAAAGTGACGTATACGAAGTATGAACCTAGGAAAGCTAGAAGTTGTCAAAAATGGAACGGAATGCATAAAGATCAATATTCTACACAAGAATGAGCTGAAATGGACTGATAATGGCCATTTTGAGTCAGATAACCTTATGGTCTACTATGAGGGGAATGACAAATTGAAGAGGAACGGCATCACCTTCACTGTCAAGAAGAACATTTCAAAATCTATCCTGAAGTACAATTTGTCAATGATAAGATAATATCCATTGGTTTACCAGGAAGACCACTTAATATGACTATGATTCAAATTTATGCTACAACCAGTAGGGCCAAAGATGAAGAAATTGAAGATTTTTACCAATTTCTGCAGTTCGAAACTGTTCAAACATACACTCAAGATGCATTGATAATTACTGGTGATTGGAATGAGAAAGTCAGAAACAAAGACAAAGGAGCAATAGTTGGAAAATATGGCCTTGGTGATAAAAATGACATCAGAGATCTCATGAAGAATTTTGCAAGACCAATGGAATATTTGTTGCAAATACCTTTTTTCAACAACATATCTTGGCTATACATGTGGACCTCATTGGATGGAATACACAGGAATCAAATCGAATACATCTGTGGAAAGAGACTATAGAGAAGTTCAGTATTGTCAATTTGATCACGGCCAGGGGCTGACTGCAGAACAGACCATCAATTGCTCCTATACAATTTCAAATTGAAGCTGAGGAAAACAAAAACAAACCCATGAGAGCCAAATATGACCTGGAGTATGTTCCACCTGAATTTAGAGACCATCTCAAGAATAGATTTGACTCATTAAACACTAATGACCGAAGACCAGATGAGTTGTGGAATGACATCAAGGATATCATGAAGAAAGCAAGAGATAATTAAAAAGACAGGAAAGAAAGAAAGACCAAAATGAATGTCAGAAGAGACTCTGAAATTTGATGAAGTAAAAGAGTTGAAAAGAAGATTTCATTTGGGTTGCTTGAGAAGACAAATTAAAATACTATAATTAAATATGCAAAGACGCAGAGTTAGAAAACCAAAAGGGAAGAACATGCTCAACATTTCTCAAGCTGAAAGAACTGAAGAAAAGATTCAAGCCTCGAGCTGTCATATTGAAGGATTCTATGAGCAAATTTTGAACGACACAGGAAGCATCAAAAGAAGAGGAAAGGAATACACAGAGTTACTGTACCAAAAAGAACTGGTCGACATTCAGCTATTTCAGGAGGTACCATATGCTAAAGAACCAATGGTATTGAAAGAAGTCCAAGCTGCACTGAACACACTGGTGAAAAACAAGCCTCCAGGAATTGATGGAACACCAACTGATATGTTTCAAGAAAGAAATGCAACACTGTAAGTGCCCACTCGTCTACACCGAGACATTTCGAAGACAGCTACCTGGCCAATTGACTGGAAGAGACCCATATTTGTGCCCATTCCAAAGAAAGGTAATCTAATAGAATACGGAAATTATCTAACAATGTTATTAATATCACAAGCAAGTAAAACTTTGTTAAAAATAATTCAAAAACTATTGCAGCAGTACATTGACAAGGAACTGCCAGAAATTCAAGCTGGATTCAGAAGAGAACATGGAATGAGGAATATCATTGCTGATGTCAGATGGATCTGACACCAGAGAATACAAGAAAGTTGTCTACCTGTTTACCTTTGCATTTTATTGACTATGCAAAAGCATTCGACTGTGTGCATCATAACAAATAAGGATAAGATTTCAAAGAATGGGACTTCCAGAACACTTAATTGTGCTGATGTGGAAACTGTACGTAGACCAAGAGGCAGTCGTTCAAACAGAACAAGGGGTACTGGGTGATTTAAAATCAAGAAAGATGTGCATCTGGGTTATATCCTTTCACCATACTTAATTCGTATCCTGAGCCGATAATCTGAGAAGCTAGACTATATGAAAAACAGGGCATCCGGATTGGGGGAAGACTCATTAATAACCTGCGATATGCAGATGACACAACCTTGCTTGCTGAGAGTGAAGAGGGATGGAAGACTCTAGCCTTCAGTATGGATTACACCTCAACATAAAGAACACAAAAATCTTCACAACTGGAGCAACAAGCAACATCATGATAAACAGAGAAATTATTGAAGTTGTAAAGGATTTCATTTCACTTGCATCCACAATCAATGCCCATGGGAGCAGCAGTCAAGAAATCAAACGACACATTTTATTGAGCAAATCTGCTGCAAAAGACCAGCAAACAAGTCACTTTGAGGACTAAGGTGCACCTGACCCAAGTCATGGTATTTTCAATTGCCTCATATGCATGTGAAAGCTGGACAATGAATAGGGACAACCAAGAAGAACTGATGCCTTTGAATTATGATGTTGGCAAATAAAGAATATATTATGGACTGCCAGAAGAATGAACAAATGTGTCTTGGAAGAAGTAGAGCCAGAGTGTTCCTTAGAAGCGAGGATGGAAAGATTCATCTCACGTACTTTGGACATGTTATCAGGAAGGACCAGTCCCTGGAGAAGGATGTCATGCTTGGTAGATGGTCAGCAAAAAAGAAGAAGGCCCTCAACAAACTGGATGGACACATTAGCTGCAGCAATGGGCTCAAACAACAACGATTGTGAAGATGGTGTAGGACTGTGTAGTGTTTCATTCTGTTGTACATAGGCTCGCTATGAGTCAGAATTCACTTGACAGCACCTAACAACAACAACAACATATCCATATATCTATTTCTATCAATCTATATCTATAATGACAGGACTAAAAGGAAAAGTAGACAATCCATGTAGTAGAATGCAATCATAATGGGAGATTTTTAGCATACGTCTCTCAACAACTGATAGAAACATTCTAAAATCAGTAATGAGACATAGTATATGAATAATAAATTTAACAAAATGGACCATAGTACACCGTATTCAATAACTTCAGAATACACGTTTTTCCATAAATCATAGATTCAGTAGATATCAAAGGATTGGTATCATGCAGAGATGTTCTCTAACTACTGAGAAATTAAGCTAAAATCTACAACAAAAAGATTGCGAGAAAATCCCTATATGTTTGGAAATTTTTTAATTTCCTTGTAAATAATCCTTGGGTCAAAGTAGAAATTAGAATGAATATTAGAAAATATTTTAACAAAATGTTAAAAAATACATATATACTAACATTTGCAGGATATAACAATCATGCCTACAGGAAAATTTATAGACATAACTTCAAATAAATCTCAAGAAAGTTAGAAAAAGAACTACAAATTAAACCTAAAGAAACCAGAAGAAAAGCTATATGAGAGTGAACAAAATCAAAGTTGATTCTTTAAAATAAGACTTATATATGTAATAAACCCCTGGTAAAAAGAGACTAAGAAAAACAGACAGAGGGCACAAATGATCAATACCAGAAATGATAAAAGGAGCATCATGATAGACCATACATTATTTAAAAGATCTTAAGAAGACATTATGACCAACTTTATGCAATAAATATTAAAATGTAGATGAGATGGGCAAATTTCTTTAAAATGTTACCTTAGAAAAGAAATAGAATATCTGATTAGTCTTCTAACTATTAAAAAATTGAATCCATAAATCCTGTCCTGTTCCCTGCAAGATGAGGAAGGGCCTCCGTTCTCAGCTGTGTATCTCATCACACAACTGACTTATCAGAACCAGCTCTAAAGGTATGAAAAATAGGCAGAAATAGGATAATTCTTTTAAGGATCTTCTCATGAAATCATCATTGTAGTGAGGAATAAAAATCATGATCTTTAGAGTCAGAGGGAGGTAGACCTGAGTTCAAATCTCGACTTTGGAAATTACTAGCTATTTGATTTTAATCAATTTCTTCATCTGGCAAATGAGAGAGAACACTATGGTCCCATAAAAAGTTGTTGTAAAAATATATCAAGCAAACAGCAACCAAAAGAGAGCAGGAGTGGCAATACTAACCTCAGATAAAATAGACTTTAAAACAAAATCCACCATAAAAGACAAGGAAGGACATTATATAATGATTAAAGGGATAATCTTCCATGAGGATGTAACCATAATAAACATCTACATACATAATGACAGGGCTCCAAAATACACAAAACAAATTCTAACAGCACTGAAAAGAGAAATTGACAGTTCCACAATAATAATAGGAGACATCAACACACCACTCTCAGCAAAGAGCAGAACATCCAGAAAGAAATTCAGCTAAAATACAGAATATCTAAAGACCACAATCAACCAACTTGACCCCATAGTCATATATAGAACACTCCACCCAACAGTAGCAAAGAATACATTCTTCTCCAAGTCACATGGAACATTCTCCAGAAGAGACCACATCTTAGGTCACAAAGCAACCCTCAATAAAATTCAAAACAATGAGATAATACAAAGCATCTTCTCTGATCACAACATCATAAAAGTAAACATTAATAAGAGAAAAAGAAAGGAAAAAATGAAATACATGGAAACTGAATAACATCTTGCTTAAAAAAACACAATGGGTAATAGAAAAAAGGAAAGATGGAGTCAAAATATTCCTAGAATGAAAACACATCATACCAAAACCTCTGGGACACAGCAAAGGCAGTGCTCAAAGGTCAATTTATAGCAATAGATGCACACATCAAAAAAGAAGAAAGGGGCAAAATCAAAACATTAGCTACACAACTCAAACAAATAGAAAGAGAACAGCAAAAGAAGCCCACAGCCACAAGAGGAAAGAAAATAATAAGGATCATAGCAGAAATAAATGAAATAGAGAATGGAAAAACAATAGAAAGAATCAACATAACCAAAAGTTGGTTCTTTAAAAGGGTCAATAAAATCAATAAACCATTGGCTAAACTGACAAAAGAAAAACAAGAGAGGACGCAAATAACCCAAATAAGAAACAAAATGGGGGACATTACAACAGACCCAACTGAAATAAAAAGTATCATAACAGAGTACTATGAAAAACTATACTCTGACAAATTTGAAAACCTAGAGGAAATGGACAAATTTCTAGAAACACACTACCTACCAAAACGAACACAAAATGAGGTCAAAAATCTGAACAGACCCATAACAAGACACTGAAAAAGTAATTTAAAAAAAAAAAAAAACAAAAAACTCCCAATCAAAAAAAGAAAAAACACTGACCCAGATGGCTTCACTGGGGAATTCTACCAAATATTCAAAACATAGGATATTTCAAACATAGAAAAGGAAGGGATACTTTCAAATTCATTCTATGAAGCCAGCATAACCCTGATACCAAAACCAGGCAAAAACAAAAAACACACAAAAAAGAAAAGTACAGATGAATATCTCTCATGAATATAGATGCAAACTTTCTCAACAAAATTCTAGCCAATAGAATTCAGCATCATATAAAAAAAATAATGCATCATGACTAAGTGGGATTCATACCAGGTATGCAAAGATGGTTCAACATCAGAAAATCAATCAACATAATCCACCATATGAATAAAACAAAAAAGAATCATACGATCATCTCAAATAACACAGAAAAGGCATTCAGTAAAATCCAACACCCATTCCTGATAAAAACTCTCAATAAAATAGGCATAGAAGGGAAATTTCTCAACATAATAAAAGGCTTCTATGCAAAACCAACAGCCAAAGTCATTCTTAACAGAGAGAGGCTGAAAACATTCCCCTTTAGAACAGGAAAAAGACAATGATGCCTTTTATAACCACTCCTATTTAACATTGTGCTAGAAGTCCTAACTAGGGCAATAAGGCAAGAAAAAGAAATGACATCCAAACTGGTAAGGAAGAAGTAAAATTATCCCTATTTGTGGATGATATGATACTTTGCATAGAGAACCCAAACGACTCCACAAGAAAACCACCGGAACTAACAGATTCAGCAGAGTGACTGGATACAAGGTAAACATACAAAAATCAGTTGGATTCCTATACACCAATAAAGAGAACTATCAAAAGGAAATCAGGAAAGCAACACCATCTATAATAGCCCCTAAAAAAAAAAAAAAAACTTAGGAATAAATCTAATCAGGGATGTAAAAGACCTATACAAAGGAAACTACAAAGCACTACTGAAAGAAACCAAATGAGGCCTACATAAATGGAAAAACATACCATGCTAATGGATAGATAGACTCAACATTGGGAAAATGTCAATCCTACCCAAATTAAACAAAAATACAGTGTACTCCTGATCCAAATACCAACAGCATTCTTTAATAAGATGGAAAAATTAATCATTAACTTTATAGGGAAAGGAAAAAAGCCCCGGATAAGTAAAGCACTATAGAAGAAAAAGAATAAAATAAGAGGACTAGCACTACCTGATCTCAGAAACTACTATACAGCTACGGTAGTCAAAACAGCCTGGTACTGGTACAACGACAGACCCGTTGACCAATGGAACAGAATCGAGAACCCAGATGTAAATTCATTCACCTATGGTCACCTGCTCTTTGACAAAGGCCCATTTTTAACAAATGGTGCTGGCAAAACTGGATGTTCACATGTAAAAAAAAGAAGCAGGACCCATATCTCATACCATACACAAAAACTAATTCAAAATGGATCAAGGACCTAAATACAAAATGAAAAACTATAAAGATCATAGAATAAAAAATAGGGTCAATGCTAGAGGCCCTAATACATGGCATAAATAGCATAAAAACCATAGCTAACAATACACAAATACCAGAAGATAAGCTAGGTAACTGAGATCTTCTAAAAAGTAAACATTTATACTCCTCAATAGACTTCACCAAGAGTAAAAAGAGAACCTACAGAATGGGAGAAAAAAATGGCTATGACAAATCTGACAAAGGTCTAATCTTTAAAATCTATAGGAAAATCCAACATCTCTACAACAAAAAGACAAATAATATAATTAAAAAATAGGCAAAGGATATGAACAGACACTTCACCAAAGAAGACATTCAGGCAGCTTACAGACACATGAGAAAATGCTCGAGATCATTAGCCACTAAACCTGTTGCCATCGAGTCAACTCTGACTCTATAGTGACCCTACAGGACAGAGTAGAACTGCCCCATAGGGTTTCCAAGGAGCAGCTGGTGGGTTTGAACTGCCAGCTTTCTGTTAGCAGCTGTAGCTCACTGTAGCTCTTAACCACAATGCAAATCAAAACTATAATGAGATAACAACTCACCTTGACATTACCGGCACAAATCAAAAAAACAGAAAATAACAGATGTTGGAGAGGCTGCGGGGAGCTTAGAACACTTATGCATCGCTAGTGGGAATGTAAAATGGTACAACCTTTTTGGAAGGCAATACGGAGCTTCCTTAAAAATCTAGCAATAGAAATACCATATAATCCAGCAATCCCACTCCTAGGAATATATCCTAGAGAAATAAGAGGAATCACAAGAATAGACACATGCACACCCATGTTCATTGCAGTATTATTGACAATAGCAAAAAGATGGAAACAACTTAAGTGCATATCAACAGATGAATGGATAAACAAACTATTGTACATACACACAATGGAATACTATGCAACGATAAAGAACAATGATGAAGCTGTGAAATATCTCACAACTTGGACGAATCTGGAGGGCATTAATGCTGAGTGAAATAAGTGATTCTTCAAAAGACAAATACTATATGAGACCACTATTACAAAAACTCATGAAAAGGTTTACACACAGAAAGAAACAATCTTCAATGGTTACTAAGGAGGGGAGGCGTGGGAAGGGAAAAACGCTAACTAGACAATAGATAAGTGGTAACTTTGGTGAAGGGTAAGACAATACACAATACTGGGAAAGTCAGCACAACTTGACCAAGTATGGAAGCATCATAGACATATCTAAACTCCCTGAGGGACAGAATTACTGGGCTGAGGGCTGGGGACCATGGTCTCGGGAGACATCTAGCTCATAGGCGTTAACAGTTTATAAAGGAAATATTCTACATCCTACTTTGATGAGTAGCGTTTGGGGTCTTAAAAGCTTGCAAGTGGCCATCTAAGATACTCCACCGGCCCCACACCATCTGGAGCAAGGGAGAATGAAGCAAACAAAAGACACAAGGGAAACAGTCCAGAGGACTAGTGGACCACAAGTACCACAGCCTCCACCAGACTGAGTCCAGTACAATTAGATGGTGCCCAGCTACCACCACTGACTGCTCTGGCAGGGATCGCAATAGAGAGTCCCAGACAGAGCTGGAGAAAAATATAGAACAAAATTCTAACTCACAAAAAATGACCAAACTTACTGGTCTGACAGAGACTGGAGAAACCCCGAGAGTATGGACCCTGGACACTCTTTCAATTCAGTACTGACGTCACTCCTAAGATTCAACCCTTCAGCCAAAGATTAGACAGGCCGATAAAGCAAAATGAGACTAAAAGGGCACAGTAGCCCAGGGGCAAGGACGAGAAGGCAAGGGGGAAAGGAAAGCTGGTAACGGGAAACCCAAGGTCGAGAAGGGGAGTGTGTTGACACATCGTGGGGTTGGCAACCAATGTCACAAAACAATATGTGTATTGTTTAATACACATCTTTAAACAATATGTTTAATGAGAAACTAATTTGCTCTGTAAACCTTCATCTAAAGTACAATTAAAAAAAAAAGAAATATACGAAATGAAAAAGAGAAATAGTCATTTAAAAAGTTATGTTGAGGAGCCAGGAGTGAAGTACAAAAGCTTTGTGGAAGGAACTCTTTAACTGAAGGAGTCAGACTCAGCGTAGCTGTTTGCAGAATTTCTTCGTTGATCTCTGGAATATAATTGTTAGCAGTCAAGATATCAGAGAAGTTTCAGGAGACAAATTTTTAGGGGTTGCTTCTGACCACAGCGCATGTACCCCCTCTGGAGGCCAGCATCACGTCGAATGCTAGTCAGGAATGCAGCACAGCTCATTGAGTTTCTTGAAGCTCTGAACTAGGATGTTGATGCTCTTGCTTACCTCTTGTATAAGGACATGAGTGATCCAACTATTTTGCCAAACTTTCTTAGTGACCCTGACAGTGTCTTGCCCAGGGAGAAATCCAGCCCATGCATGGTCTACTGCGATGAGTCCTTTGAGGTTTATAGCAAGTCAATCTTCAGCTCACTGGGCTTCTCCAGATACTCGTGGAGGAGGCCACCTTGCGTCCAGATAAGGATCCTGGCAGTCAAGTTTTAGTTTTGAGTCACAGAGTCAGGAGAGTGGGAGAAAAAGTGGAAATGTGTTTGAAGAGTTGTAGCCATATATTGAAGTAGACTGGAAGAACTGAAAATTGGGTAACCAGTGACAATGTTTGCAACATGACAGAATCTAGTCCAATTTGCATGTGGGTACCAAAAATGGTTTTTCCACAGCAGGAGAAATTAAATTAAAAAATTAAATCTTTATAAAACAAGTTTGTATATACATCAGTTACCACAATTTACAAAAGTTGCAAGGTAGCTCAAAAACAATGAACAGGGCTAGGATCTGATAACCTGGAAGGGTGTTCTACAGACAATACAGTTTTCCAGTGAAAGACACAATTTTTTCATAGACCTCCTTGAAATGCATGTTCCAAGTAGTTCTTTGTTGGAGGTAAGACAGGGTAAATGTAGTCAAGTATGGGGAGAATAATAGAGGATACTACATAATGTCATATATTTTATGATTATTGGCAGAGACTCTGACTAGGGACAGGTTTATGTATTTACTGTCACTTATTGAGCACCCATGGGGTATGAAGAACTCTAAGTTATATCCTATGCTACAGAATTACAAAGGAATTCACCAGCTAATGAATCTCAGCCACTAGAAGCCCAAATAGGAGAGTTTCATTCTATTGCTAATGATTCTGCTCTTTGTAAAGTGGAAATTCGTTGTCTACGCTTCAAGAAAGAATGTATTATAAGGAAATTAAAAGCTTCAGACAATTTGATAATGGATCCCATTTGAAGCATTAATATTGTAGTAGTAAATGTTATAGAAAATGTGTCTTCTTTCAGCATTCCAGTCTGGCCCAGGATAATTAATACAACTGCAACTGAATCCCGTTGCCATTGAGTTGATTCCAACTCATAGTGACCCTACAGGACAAAGTAGAACTGCCCTATAGGGTTTCCAAGGAGCACCTGGTGGATTCCAACTACTGACCTTTTGGTTAGCAGCCAAGCACTTAACCACTGCGCCACCAGGGCTCCCTTACAACTGAATAAGCAAATCTTAAAACTGGGGCTGCTTGGCATGATTGACATGGTTAATCCCATATCTAAATTGAAATTCTATTTAAAATTAGGCTGCAACTAGCTTTGAAGCCTGCTTCTGCCTTCTACAAAAGACAAGTTGGCTTCCTGTGAAATTTTAATTGCTTATGACACAAAGAATGTAGAGATTTGGGCCTTAGCTTATGTAAATAATCTTGCTATCTTAACTGCTCTCAAGCAATGCATCTAGTGAATGACTGGGCCCTAACTCACTCTCTCTTCACCAGATGGGCAATGTTTACACTTCAAAGGTTTCAAGTTAGAGTTGATTTAATCTTCCTAACCAAATGGTTGACTTTTACATTTCAAGGACTCCAACCAAGGTTGAACCAGCCTATAATCAATCACTAAATGCCTATATCAGGAATGTTTACACAGCTTGCCTTAGAAATATTACTTTAATTTGTATCAGGAAATAAGAGATTGATGTTATGCTAGAAACTGATGTTAGGAAAGTCTGTAGTTTGATAACCCCTTGAAAATTTTTCTTCTTTCCCCTGTATGCTGTACACACCCTCCCACCCCCGATGTGAAACCATTTTGCTTTTGTTTGCTCTGCCAGATAAATACCTTACTGCTCTCCCTGCAAGGCAGAACACGCACTGCCTCTTGTTTGAGTGTCCATGTGATTCTCCATTTCAAAAAATGATCTTATTTACCTTTTTCCTTCAATAAAACCATTTGTTTTAATTTCTAGCAGAGTGCCAGTCTAGTGTTTTTACCACGATACAACAACATGTGCTGGAAAATCTGTTAAAAGTTCTTACATGCACTTTTACGTCTCAAAATCTCAACAGCAGGCAGCAACATCAGATTTGTGGGATTCTTTTGTTTTCATAAAGCAGCTGAGGTAAAGGTGGTGTCATGGATTGAATTGTGTGCCCCCAAAATATCTGTCAACTTGGCTGGGTCATGATTCCCAGTATTGTACGACTGTGTACCGTTTTGTAATCTGATATGATTTCTTAATGTGTTGTAAACTCTATCACTATCAAGTAATAAAATGGATTAGCGGCAGTTATATTGTTGAGGTCTACAAGATTGGATAGTGTCTTAAGCCAATCTCTTTTGAGATATAAAAGAGAGAAGTGAGCAGAGACACATGGGGACCTCATACCACCAAGAAAGCAGTGCCTGGAGCAGAGTGCTTCCTTTGGACCTGAGGTTCCTGCACTGAGATGTTCCCAGACCAAGGGAAGACTGATGACAAGGACCTTCCTCCAGAGCTGACAGAGAAAAAAAGCCTTCCCCTGGAGCTGACGCCCAGAATTTGGACTTGTAGCTACTGGACTGTGAGAGAATAAACTTTGTTAAAGCCATCCACTTGTGCTATTTCTGTTACAGCAGCACTAGATGACTAATACAAGTGGCAAAGAGAGGAAGAGGAAAGAGAGGGTGGGAGAGGATGCTGACATTATTATACAAATTATTTCCCAGATCCATCTGAAGAGCATAGAAATCTAACGAGTGGGAATCCTCCTTTATTCCCTGTGGAATAAATTTTATTAAAAATAGATATTTTACTTTTGTTTCAAGAGGCTTTTCTTATACGTGAACCTAAAAATTCCTGACCCAAAATTTAATCCTGCCTGAGGCTTTGCTGGCTTTTTTTCCCCCCAGCAGAAGTTGCTAATTGACTTTTCTTTCCTGTTAGAAAAACAGACAATAGGAAAACTATCACCTCATGATTTAATGAAAAAGATTCTAAGCTGCAGGCTGGTGTAGTGCCATATTTTTAGCTGCTAGGCCAGACATCACCTAGAAATATGATATCAATTGATCTCAGTAAAAGAGGGAGAGTAGGGTTAAATCAATCATGTTAAGATTAGCCAGTGATTGCGCTTGTATTCTTCTTGGGTAAGGGAATTTAAAATTGAGGTACCTGGTAAATTCTCAAATGGCTGGCTCAAGGTCTGAGTTCAACTCCCTTTTGTCAGTCCAATTTTCACTCTAGCAACAGCCATTTTCTGTGCAGACTTAATCATGTAGTGAAGGAAATGTTTTACTTTTGTGTTAAAGTTAAGGATCAAAAACATTGTCTCTGAGAGGAAAACTTGGTATCAAAGCTTATTTAAATCTCCCAAGCAAATACGCACAGGAAAAATCCATTTAAGCATGCTGTTCCTAAGGAAGGAATGTCCAGTATATGCTGCTACCCACGACCCCCCTCCTGTCACATACCTTTGCAATTACTATGCTGTAACCATTCTAAGAAAGACCTGTGTACTTTAAGCCAGTCACCTTACAAGCTCTCACTACAGGAAGTCCCACCTTAGGAGCTCCTGCTTCCAGAAGTCCCCCCCACCCATTGCAATGATCTAAGTTTGTAACTGCCAATCAAGCAGTGTACTTCAGGTTCTTTGTACTCCCCTTATAAAATGTCCCCACTCCTTTGCCATTTTCAAGTGCTTGCTTTCACTCCGTGGAATTCAGTCTCTTCCCAGCTTGAGCTATCTCTTTACTTTCAATAAATCTCTTCATTTTATTTTAAACAAAGTACGAGTTGTTACACTATGACATTCTCCCTCTTCTCTTTATAAGCTTCATTGTAAATAGCCTATTTCAAGCCATTTGCTTTATTTAAAAATCAGAATGGTCTCCCTATGTGCATATAGAATAACTACTCAGAATAAACCTTATGTTTCAATTTCTTTGAGTTTTGATTATTTTTAACAGTTTTTGGTTTCAGAAGTGGGACCCAAAAGATCAGCTAGGAACCCCCCTACTGTTTTGGTGGGAGATCTCAAGTGCAGTATCCACAAGGGCCCTTTGTGCCAAATATTCTCTCACCATGGCTAGGGACCTTGGTAAATCCCTCTTGGGTTTGAGTTCCACTCCTTTTGTGTTGAACTCTCTGCGTTTTTATTAAAGCACTTATGGACTTCCTTTCCTTGGTAATTTACCCTTTTGCCATATCTGGGGAACTGGGTTCACATCTGGTCTGTCTTCTTCTTTCCACTTTGGGGAATTTCTGTTTGGTGCCCAGGTTGAGTAGTGAGATCCAATTTGTGTTATCTATGTACTATTCTTGGAGTGGGTCCAAAAGAAATCAAACTGGGTTTGATAAAAGAAGTCAGATTGAATCCAACAGAGACCTCAGATAGTTTTTTTTATTTTTTGTACTTCAAGTGAAGGCTTACAGAACAAATAGTTTCTCATGAAACAGAAGTACACATGTTGTTTTATGACATTGGTTAACAACCCCACAACATAACAACCCTTTAACTTCTCAACCTTTTTTTTTTTTT
>NW_004444198.1:227775-237726 GCF_000243295.1 Trichechus manatus latirostris
AAACAGTAGTACACATATTGTTTTATGACATTGGTTAACAACCCCACAACATGTCAACCCTCTAACTTCTCAATCTTTTTTTTTGGTGAAAATACACAGAGCCAAATATACAACATTTCAAAAATTTCTACATGCACAGTTCAGTGACATTGACTACGCTCTTCCAATTGTGCTGTTATTCTAACTTAAGATGAAGGCTTACAGAGCAAAATAGTTTCTCACTTAACAGTTACTACAAATGTTGCCCTATGACAATAGTTAACAATCTCACAACACATCAACAATAACAGATAGTTTTTTATTTGAATACTGTCTTTGGACTGAGTCCAAAGGAAATCGAACTGGGTTCAATAAAGGAAGTTGAACTGGGTTTCACAGAGGCCTCAGGGAGTTTTTTAAATGACTCAACCTTACTGGAAACAGTTTAGAATTGCAGGAGCTACTTTTATGTGAGTGTGTGGTGCCTTGTTTTGTGTTGTCCTGTTTTAAGAATATTATGCTGTTGTTGATCATCATAAAAAGGAAAATCACAAGGTAGAAAACAGGTATAGACCCTATAAGTCTGTTATTTGAACTGGCTTCATAGACCAGTGAGTTTGTGGTTCTCACCAAAATGGCAGCCACTTGGACAAATTTTGCAGTCAGTCATCTATAAAATAGAATCAGATTTTGTCTTGAGAACTTCAGCTTTGATCTAGAAAGAATGGTGTCTTTTTTCTTTTTTTTTCTGTCTACCATTGGGTTGGAGGCCAAGGCTCATCATTGCCAGTTTTTGCATGCAGTTATCTTAAGTCTCACTTTCTTCCTCTTCCAGAAATATGGCTTTCTATCTGCACCAGGCTTTCTAAATGGCATGATTCACTAAGGATTTGGGCCTTCAGTAGCTATTATGAGAAACTTTGATATAAATTGATTCACTTAAAAAGTGCACTGAAAAAGGATGGACTGTTTATTTTGATTGGTAAAAAAAAAAGGTCTTAAAAAGAAAAATTAAATCTAAATTCCTTTTCTAAAAGATTCTGTAAAGCACACAGAAGATAAGGTTATGAAAATAGAATATTTTCTTACCTCTGGATGGTATTATTAAATTGGACTATAACATTCCATCAAAGAGCTTCATTCTGATTTGGTTTACAATAAATAAGTACTTACATAAATTTAGCAGTTTTAATATTGTCAGCCTCCACCCATCTGTCAGTTTGTCTTACTGGTGGGTCTTGTGTATTGCTATGATGCTGGAAGCTATGCCACCAGTATTCAAATACCAGCAGGGTCACCCCTGGCAGACAGGTTTCAGTGGAGCATCCAGACTAAGATAGACTAGGAAGAAAGACATGGTAGTCTACTTCTGAAAAGAATTAGCCAATGAAAACCTTATGAATAACAGCAGAAAGTTGTCTGACATAGTGCCTGAAGACGAGCCCCTCAGGTTGTAAGGCACAAAAAATACGACTGGGAAAGAGCTGCCTCCTCAAAGTAGAGTCAACCTTAATGACGTGGATGGAGTCAACTCGTGGAAACGTCATTTGCTGATGTGACACGACTAAAAATTAAATGAAACAGCTGCAAGCATCCATTAATAATAGGAACGTGGAATGTACAAAGTATGAGTCTACAAAAAAAATTGGAAATTCTCAAAAGCAAAATGGAACATATAAACATCAATATCTTAGGCATTAGTGAGCTTAAATTGGCCATTTAAAATCAGAAAATCATGTGGTCTACTATGCTGGGAATGACAACTTGAAGAGGAATGGTGTTGCATACATCATTGAAAAGAACGTTTCAAGATCTATCCTGAAGTACAACGCTGTCAGTGATAGGATAATATCCATACACCTACAAGAAAGACGAGTTAACACGACTATTATTCAAATTTACACACAAACCACCAAGGTCAAAGATGAAGACATTGAAGATTTTTATCAACTTCTGCAGTCTGAAATTGATTAACCACACAATCAGGATACATTGATAATTACTGGTGATTGGAATGTGAGAGTTGGAAACAAAGAAGAAGGATCGGTAGTTGGAAAATAGGGCCTTGGTGATAGGAATGATGCCTGAGATCGCATGATAGCATTTTGCAAGACCAAAGACTTCTTCATTGCAAGTACCTTTTTCAACAACTTAAACTGCGACTATACACATGGACCTCACCAGATGGAATACACAGAAATCAAATCAACTATATCAGTAGAAAGAGACAATGGAAAAGTTCAATATCATCAGTCAGAAAAAGGCCAGTGGCCGACTTCGGAACAGACCATCAATCGCTCATATGCAAGTATAATCTGAAGCTGAAGAAAATTAGAACAAGTCCACAAGAGTCTTGAGTATATCCCACCTGAATTTAGAGACCATCTCAAAAAAAGTTTGACCCATTTAATACTAAACCGTATACCAGACAGGATGTGGAATGACATCAAGGACATCAGACATGAAGAAAGCAAGAGGTCATTAAAAAGACAGGAGAGAAAGAAAAGACCAAAATGAATGTCAGAAGAGACTCTGAAACTTGCTCTTGAACGTTGAATAGCTAAAGTGAAAGGAAGAAATGATGAAGTTAAAGAGCTGAACAGAAGATTTCAAACGGCAGCTGGAGAAGACGAAGTAAAGTATTACAATGACATGTGTAAAGACCTGGAGATAGGAAACCAAAAGGGAAGAACACCCTTGGCATTTCCCAATCTGAAATAAATGAAGAAAAAATTCTAGCCTTGAGTTGCAATATTGAAAGATTCTACCAGGAAAATATTAAACAACACAGGAAGCATCAAAAGAAGATAGAAGGAATACACAGAGTCACTGTACCAAAAATAATTGGTCGATGATCAACCATTTCAGGAGGTAGCATATGATCAGGAACTGGTGGTAGTGAAGGAAGAGGTCCAATCTGCACTGAAGGCATTGGCAAAAAACAAGGCTCCAGGAATTGACGGAATACCAATTGAGATGTTTCAACAAACGCATGCAGCGCTGGAAGCGCTCACTCGTCTATGCCAAGAAATTTGGAAGACCGCTACCTGACCAACTGACTGGAAAAGATGTGTATTTGGGCCCATTCCAAAGAAAGATGGTCCAACAGACTGCAGAAATCATCAAACAATATCATTAACATCACAAGCAAGTAAAACTTTGCTGAAGATCATTAAAAAACAGTGCAGCAGTACTTTGACAAGGAACTGCCAGAAATTCAAGTCAGATTCAGAAGAGAATGTGAAACCTGGGGTATCATTGCTGATGTCAGATGGATCCTGGATAAAAGCAGAGAATTTCAGAAACATGTTTGCCTCTGTTTTATTGACTATGAAAATATATTCGACTGTGTGGATCATAACAAATTATGGATAATATTGTGAAGAACTAGAATTCCAGAACACTTAATTGTGTTCATGAGGAACTGTCCATAGATCAAGAGGCAGTCATTCCAACAGAACAAGAGGATACTGCGTGGTTTAAAGTCAGGAAAGGTGAGTGTCAGGGTTGTATCCTTTCACCATACTTATTCAATCTGTATGCTGAGCAAACAATCTGAGAAGCTGGACTAAATGAAGAAGAATGGGATGTCAGGATAGGAGGCAGACTCATTAACAACCTGTGATATGCTGATGACACAACCTTGCTTACTGAATGTGAAGAGGACTTGAAGCACTTACTGATGAAGATCAAAGACCACAGCCTTGAGCATGGATTACACTTCAACATAAAGAAAACAAAAATCCTCACAACTGGACCAATAAGCAACATCATGATAAACGGAGAAAAGACTGAAGTCGTCAAGGATTTCATTTTACTTGGATCCACAAACAACACCCATGGAAGCAGCAGTCAAGAAATCAAATACATATTGCATTGGGCAAATCTACTGCAAAAGACCTCTTTAAAGTGTTGAAAATCAAAGATGTCACCTTGAAGACTAAGGTGGGCCTGACTCAAGTCATAGTGTTATCAATTGCTTCATATGCATTGTGAAAGCTGGACAATGAACAAGAAAGACCGAAGAAGAATTGACATCTTTGAATTATGGTGTTGGCAAAGAATATCGAATATACCGTGGAGTGTCAAAATAATGAACAAATCTGTCTTGGAAGAAGTAGAGCCAGAATGCACCTTAGAAGCAAAGATGACGAGACTTCATCTCACATACTTTGGGCATGTTATCAGGAGGGACCAGTTCTTTGAGAAGGACATCACGCTTGGTAAAGTAGAGGGTCAGCAAAAAAGAGGAAAACCCTCAAAGAGACAGAATGACACAGTGGCTGCAACAATGGGCTCAAGTATAACAATGATTGTCGGGATGGCACAGGACCGGGCAGTGTTTCATTCTGTTGTACATAGGGTTGCTATGAGTCAGAACCATATCCATTGCACCTAACAACAGCAACAATTTTCCCTGGCAGCCCTGGTGGCACAGTGGTAAAGTACTTTGTTGCTAACTGAAAGATTGTAGGTTCAAACTCACCAGCCACTCCATGGCAGAAGAATGTGGCAGTCTACTTCCATAAAGATTTACAGCTTTGAAAAATCTATGGGGCAGTTGTACTCTGTCCTATAGGGTGCTGAAAGTTTAGAGGACTTGAAACACTGATGAAGATAAAAGACCACAGCCTTCAGTACGGATTACTCCTCAACATAAAGAAAATAAAAATCCTCACAACTGGACAAATAAGCAACATCATGATACATGGAGAAAAGACTGACGTCGTCAAGGATTTCATTTTACTTGGAGCCACAATCAACACCACGGAAGCAGCAGTCAAGAAATCAAAAGACTCATTGCACTGGGCAAATCTACTGCCAAAGACCTCTTTAAAGAGTTGAAAATAAAAGATGTCACCTTGAAGACTAAGGTGTGCCTGACCCAAGACATGGTGTTTTCAACTGCCTAATATGCATGCAAAAGCTGGACAATGAAAAAGGAAGATCAAAGAAGACGTGACACCTTTGAATTGTGGCGTTGGCGAAGAATGTTGAATATACTATGGACTGCCAAAAGAACGAACGAATCTGTCTGGAAGAAATACAATCAGAATGCTCCTTAGAAGCAAGGATTTCAAGACTATGTTTCACATACTTTGGACATGTTATCAGGAAGGACTAGTACCTAGAGAAGGACACCCTGTTTGGTAAAGTAGAAGGTCAGCAAAAAGGAGGAAGACCCTCAATGAGATGGATTGATACAGTGGCTGCAAAAAGGGCTCAAACATAACGATTGTGAGGATGGCACAGGCAATGTTTCATTCTATTGTACATAGGGTTGCTATGAGCTGGAACCAATTTGACAGCACCTAACAGCAACAATAAAAGAAACTTAGACTTATTTTTCCTTTGGACACTTAGCTGTGGCACATTATTTTTGTTTCCTGTTTGTTTCCTCGAGTACTTTTAAGTACTTTCCAATTAGAGAGACTAATATATTTAAAATAAGAGACTAGGCCTCCAGCCAACAAAATAAATTAGGTTCAAAAGGAATGCCCCATAAGTTGTTTTGTATGTTATTTAAGCTAGCCTCACAGAATGGTAAATTTATGTAATTGTCTTGTTTTATGTTTAAGTCATTTGTATGTATCATCTCAGAAAGCCGTGACTAGCAGCTGTTAGTTGTTTCTCATAAGGCAGTCTTTTGTGTCTTAGAGAAACTGATTCGTGAGCTCAGGCTTTTAATAGTTACTTTGAAAAACAGTATAAATTGGTATATTTTAAAAAATGCTGTAAGAAGAATCCTATAAAGTATGTCAAGGATAAAATTATGAAAACATAATAACCTCCTACCTCTAGATGGTATTATTCAATTAGATTATATTTCTTCAAAGAACTTATTCTGATTGTTTCAATAATAAATAAGCACTTATATAAAATAAATAGTCTAATATTCCCAGGAATTGATAAGATAAATTCATTCTGGTGAAGTTTTTATTGTTTTATAATATGTCAACTTAAAATAGTCTCCAAGATCTTTTTAAGTAACTTAAGTTGAATTGAATATATGCAATATGTTTTGTTAAAAGAAAGATAGTAATTTTGTCCTAAAATGAAAGAGACTGGGTGTGCCAAGATATGAAAAAGAAAAGAAAAATTTAGATGGTGTCTTAGTCCTCTAGTGCTGCTACAACAGAAATACCGCAAGTGGATGGCTCTAACAAAGAGAAGTTTATTTTCTCACAGCCCAGTAGGCTACAAGTCCAAATTCAGGGTGTCAGCTCCAAGGGAACGCTTTCTCTGTTGACTCTGGAGGAAGGTCCGTGTCATCAATCTTCTCTTGGTCTACGACCTTCTCTGCGCAGGAACCTCAGGTCCAAAGGATGAGCTCTGCTCCTGGCACTGCTTTCTTGATGGTATGAGGTTCCCATGTGTCTCTGCTTGCTTCTCTCTTTTATATCTCAGAAGACATTGGCTTAAGACACTATCAAGTCTTGTAGACCTCATCAGTATAACTGCTGCTAATCCATTTAATTACATCATAGTGATAGAGTTTATAACACATAAGGAAATCACATCAGATTACAAAATGGTACACAATCATACAATACTGGGAATCATGACCCAGCCATGTTGACTGATATTTTTCGGGGACACAATGCAATCCATGACAGATGGATACATAAAGTGACAGAACGTCAGAAGAAATAGAAGGTTAAATAGAAAGTTATAGATACTAAAGAAGGAAAGCTAAACTTATGTCATAGAAAAAGATATGTGTATGTACATTTAGGTCTAATAAGGAATGTATTTGCCACTTAAAGGATTAGGCTAAAAAATTATGTACCAAAAAAAAAGAAACTTAAAAGTTTATTAAAGATTTTTGTTTAATATACTCAAAATCCTTGTTTATTGCAACTGAAGGTTTGATGGTTTAATTTATAAAATTTTTAAAGAGCGTTCAATGTCAAATGCCATATAAAACAAAGAAATTGATTTCTCACAGTTAAAATAATGAAATTTTCCTTAATTACTAAGTTTAAGAATTGATTTATTTTGTGTGTAATCTGCTTCAAAAACAAGGGTTCAACCCTTCATGAAAATTAGGTTTTTCATGATTTTGAAAAAACCTAAGGTTTTTACCCTTAAATTATTTGCTTTAAATAACTTAAGTATTGTTTCTTGGCAATCTGTGATAAACTCTTGACAAGTTTAAAACTTCAAAGGAAATCACAAGGATTTA
The DNA here is from genome assembly GCF_000243295.1 of Trichechus manatus latirostris. NCBI lineage: Eukaryota > Metazoa > Chordata > Mammalia > Sirenia > Trichechidae > Trichechus > Trichechus manatus. The sequence goes on from NW_004444198.1 coordinate 234,941, forward strand.
TTTCTGTTTTATAAAAAAGAAAAATGCAAAAAAGGATTTATCTGGTATGTTATAAATTATATGAAAAGTGTTGTCAAATCAGGAAAAGTGCCAAATTTTCGTTTAGTTGAAAATCTCTGCCTGATACTAAACAACAAGTAATAATATTACACCATAATTTCATTATTTCAATTGCTAACTTTGTTGCAACCTTGTTTCCTTTAATTCTAGTATCATCAAAGTCAATGGTTCTTACTAAAGAATTCACATCTTTACCCACGAAGTTTTTATTGACATTCAAATGTTTAGCTTAATATGTTCTTAATATACCCTAAATATACGGTACTATGTCTCAAGGTTATTATCTGTTATATCAGGAATTTGTTGGGAAAAAAATTAATCATTATAACTAAAGATATTTTTTCCAAAAGTTTTTATTCAACTTTATTTAACTTTGCTTTACTTTTACAGTTAACTTCCATCAGGTCTTTTCACTTTCAGGAATTATTATAAACTAACAATAGCCTTTTTTAAGTTTGACATTCACAGATCAATTTTATGTTTCTGTTTCACTGGATTATATCAGACTCATAAAGAAGACTATCATTTTTTTTTGGTATTTATTTTATTGTACTTTAGATGAAGGTTTACAGAACAAATAGTTTCTCATTAAACAGTCGGTATACATATTGTTTTATGACGTTGGTTAACAACCCCATGACATGTCAAAACTCTCCCTTCTCAAACTTAGAGGATGTTTTCTTTGGTGAAAATATACATAACCAAAGATACACCATTTCAAAACTTCTACATGTACATTTCAGTAACATCGATTACATTCTTCCCGTTGTGCTGCTATTCTCACTATCTTTTTCCAAATTATTCCATCACCATTATCTTCAACTCACTCTCCCCTAGGCTTCCCACCAAAACTTTTGAGTTGCTGTTGTCAATTTGATCTCACATAGATGATTCTTTTTTTGTTTGTACTTTAGGTAAAGCTTTACAGAACAGATTCTCATTAAACAGTACACATATTGCCTTATGCCAATGGTTAACAACCCCACGACATGTCAACACTGTCCTTTCTCAACCTTGGGTTCCCTATCACCAGCTTTCCTGTCTCCTCCTGCCTCTAGTCCTTGTCCCTGGACTGCTGTGCCTCATTAGTCCCGTTTTGTTTTATGGGGCTGTCCAATCTCTGGCTGAATGGTGAGCCTCAGGAGTGACTTCACCACTGGGCTAAAAGGGTGTCCAGGGGCCATACTCTCGGGGTTTCTCCAGTCTCCGTCAGGCCAGTAAATCTGGTCTTTTTCTGTGTGTTAGAATTTTTTTCCACATCTTACTCCAGCTCTGTCCAGGACCCTCTGTTGTCATCCCAGTCAGAGCAGTCAGTGGTGTAGCGGGGCACCATCTAGCTGTCTTGGACTCAGTCTGGTGGAGACCTTGGTAGCTGTGGTCCATTAGTCCTTTGGACTAATATTTCCCTTGTTTCTTTAGTTTTCTTCATTCTCCCTTGCTCCTGAAGGGGTAAGACTAGTGGAGTCTCTTAGATGGTTGCTCACAGGCTTTTAAGATCCCAGATGCTACTTATCAAGGTAAAATGTAGAACATTGTCTTTATAAACTGTGTTATGCCTATTGAGCTAGATGTTCTCTGAGACCATGGTCCCCACAGCCCTCCGCCCAGCAATTCAGTCCCTCAGGGAGTTTGGATGTGTCTAGGGAGCTTCCATGACATTTCCTTGTACAAGTTGTACTGGTTTCCCCAATATTGTGTACTGTCTTACCCTTCACCAAAGTTACCATTTATCTATTGTCTATTTAGTTCCCCCCAACCCCTCCCATCCCTCATAACCAACAAAGATCGTTTCTTTTTGTGTGTAAACTTTCATGAGTTTTTACAGTAAAGGTCTCATATAATATTTGTTCTTTTGTGATTGACTTATTTCACTCAGCATAATGTCCTCCAGTTGCATCCATGTTATGCGATGCTTCACAGTTTCATCATTGTTCTTTATTGTTGCATAATACTCTATTGTGTGTATGTACCATAGTTTGTTTATCCGTTCCTCTGTTAATGGGCATCTAGGCTGTTTCCATTTTTTGCTATTGTGAACAATGCTGCAATGAACATTGGTGTGCATACGTCTATTTCTGTAACGGCTCTTATTTCTCTAGGATATATTCCTAGAGTGGGATTGCTGGACCGTATGGTATTTCTATTTCTAGCTTTCTAAGGAAGCGCAGTATCATTTTCCAAAATGGTTGTATCATTACGCACTCCCACCAGCAGTGCATAAGAGTTCCGATCTCCCCACACCCCTCCAACATTTGCTATTTCCAGTGTTTTTGGTTCGTGCCAGTAATGCCGGGGTGCGATGGTATCTCATTGTGATTTTTATTTGCATTTCTCTAATGGCTAGTGATCGTGAGCATTTCCTCATGTGTCTGTTGGCCGCTTGAATGTCTTCTTTAGTGAAGAGTCTGTTCATTTCCTTTGCCCATTTTTTAATAGGACTATTTCTCTTTTTGTTGTAGAAGTGTTGGATTTTCTTGTAGATTATGGAGATTAGACGTTTGTCTCACTTGTACTGTCCAAAATTTTTTTCCCAGTCTGTAGGTTCTCTTTTTACTCTTTAGGTGAAGTCTTTTGAGGAGCATAGGTGTTTGATTTTTAGAAGATCCCAGTTATCTACCTTATCTTCTGGGGTTTGTGTGTTGATGGTTATGGTTTGTATCCTGTTAATGCCGTGTATTGAGACTGTAGTGCTGGTCCTATTTTTCTTCTCTGAACTTTATAGTTTT
>NW_004444198.1:242061-275955 GCF_000243295.1 Trichechus manatus latirostris
GAGACTGTGGCCGTGGGAAGCAGAGGAGGCTGAGTGGGGGTGAAGAAGAGTGGGGGATGGGAAAGCGTATATTGCAAATTACCAGTTGTTCTGTCTCCCACTGGAAGCTCCGTGAAGCTGCTTTCTCATACCCCCTATTTGCTGCTCTCTGATAGGAGTCTAATATGGCAAATCTGTGCTGCGTTAGCTGATAGGGGACCTCTGCATGAGTCTCTCCTCGCTCTCCATTCTCTGTCAGTTTTCTCACTCCTTTGGTGCTTGGCTGTGTTCTTTATCTCTTCATTTGATGTTGTAGGGTTTCAGGATTGCTGTTTTCTCTGTTTGGCTTAGTTTTTCGGATCTTTGCTGTGAAGGGACAGCATAGTGCCTCTGCCTAGAGCGCCATTTTTCAGTCCTTCTTTTCTAATCTTCTTAAGTTCCTCTACTGTATGTTCTGTTTTGCTTAATTGCCTTCCTAATCTCTTGAAGAGTTCTGTATATTAATCTTTTGTATTCTGCCCCTGGTAATTCCAAGAAATTTTCTTCCTCTGGAAAATTTCTAAATTCTTTATTGTGGGAGCTTGCTGAAGCCATCATGGTCTGCCTTTTCATATGATTTGATATTGACTGTTGTCTCTGAGCCATCAATAAGTTATTATACTTATTTTATGTTTGCTTACTGTGTCCTAGCTTCTTATTTTGTTTTAATATGCCCAAATAGGCTGCTTGTGTGAGCTAGCCCAGTCACCAGTGCCCCTGAAGCTCCAATGTCCTGTCCCCCAGTGGCCAGACCTGCCACTAAGTATGTGAGCCCAGGAGTCTGCCCACTCTCCTGTGTGGATTCAGCTGAGGTGTCCAGGTAGTTGACCACCAAGTGTGTGGTGCAGGCTCTCACCTACAGTTGTAGACAGGCATGGGTGATTAGTGTAGGCACGGGCATCTGGTTGTAGCAGGGCGACACAGGCTAAGCAAGGCAGGGGGCCAACAGACACCCCGAGTGTCTTGAAGGAAAGTGTGTCCCTGTTCCCTTGAGCATGTAGATGGGTGAGTTTTGCAGCCAGACTATGAGCACCCAATGCTGTTGGCTGTAAGGACTGGGGGCACCTCTTATTCTTGGGCCCCTGTCACAGGTGGCTAGGTGGTTTGGGTGGAGCCACCAGTCCTCAGGCCCCTGAAGTGGGTAGGTGAAGACCCTGCTTAATGGGAAGAGCAGTGTCAAAAGTCACATACTTGCCACGTCACAGCTGAAACAGTTGAAGTTAGGGTTCCAGTATATACCCTGTTGTACTGCGGTATTGAGGGTCTACGCTGTTGAGATGGGTCCACACAAGTCTATGCAGGGGGAAAGGTACTCAAAGTCCATGGATCCCTTATACCTGTGCCTGGGCAAAGGAGCCATGCCTACCCTGAATTTCTGGTTTAGGGAAGACAGCAGATTATTTTCTCCCCTCTTTGTTAATTTGTTCACTCTCCAAGGCTGGGAGAATGGCGCAGGGCACGTGATGAGTCCTACTTCCGGCCCAGGGGACTCGGCAATTGTTGAAGCCGGCCCCAGACCCAGTGCAGAGCACAGAGCAGAGAGGTAAATTGGAGAGAAGTTTTTCCCTAAAGGAGCGTGTTTTTGATCTGTGCAGTTCGCCAGATGCAAGTACTTATCTTTCACTGATTGAGGGCTTCTTCTAACTGGTTCTGAGTGGACGAGCAGACTCTGTCCCATTGGGTCTCTCCCGATGTGGAAAATGCCTCCCGAGTGCCACTGCTTGCCTGCCTCACCACGCATCACAAACTGATCAGGCCTTAAAGGCTCAGGCTCTCACCAGGTCAGGTCTGGCAACTCCTTGCTGCTTCCAAACTGTCTCTCACTCCCCCTGCCACTCAGTCTGATTCCTCAACTTTGCCTTTGATGTTCAGGGCTCCTAGATTGTCATATATAATAGATTCACTTGTTTCTTTGGGTTTTTGTTGTAAGAGGGACCACCGGAAGCATCTGACTACACTGCCATCTTGGCCCTGCCTCCACGAGTTTGGGTTTGGTGAATGGCTAATGATGTTGAGGGTCTTTTCATATGTTTGGCTGCCATTTGAATATCCTCTTTGGTGAAATGTCTATTCAAGTTCTTTGCCCATTTTTTCATTGAATTATTCTTTTGTTGTTAGGCTGTTAAGGTTTTATGCATATGTCGGTTATTAGATTCTTATTGGATATATAGTTTCCAAAGATATTCTCCCAGTTGGTAGTTTGACTTTTTACTTTTTTGGTAAAGACTTTTAATGAACAAAAGTTTTTAATTTTTATGAGGTCCCATTTATTTAGTCTTTTGCTGTTTGTGATTTTGTTATTAGATAATCCATTGTTATGTTTTTGTTATTAGATAATCCATTGTTAAAAGCTAAGCCTGACAGTGTTGTCTCTGCATTGTTCTTCTAAGAATTTTGTGGTTTTAGTTTGCACATTTAGGTCCCTAACCCGTTTTGAATTTGTTTTTGTGTATGGTATAAGACTTGGATCCTTTCATGTGGAAATTCAGTTTTCCCAACACTATCGAAGAGACTCTTCTTCCCCCATTGACTGGACTTAACACCCTTGTTAAAAATTAGTTGACCATAGATATGTGGGTTTATTTCTGGACTTTCAATTCTATTCGATTGATCTATGTGTCTATTGTTATACCAGTACCTGGCTGCATAGATTACTGTAGCTATATAGTATGTTTTAAAGTCAGGAAGTGTGAGTCCTCCTACTTTGTTATTCTCTTTCAATATTGCTTTAGCTATTCGGGGCCTCTTACCATTCCAAATAAAGTTGAGGATTGGTTTTCCATTTCTGTAAAGAAGGCCATTAGAATTTTGATTGGGTATGCATTGAATCTATAGACCACCTCGGGTAATTTTGACATCTTAACAATATTAAGTCTTCCAACCCAAGAACGTGGAACATCTTTCCATTTATTTAAGTCTTTAATCTCCGTCTGCTGTGTTTCATAATTTTCATTGTATAAGTCCTTCATGTCCCTGGTAAAATTTATTCCTAGATATTTTATTCTCTTAGATGCTATTGTTAGTGGAATTTTTTTCCTTATTTCCATTTCAGATATTTCATTGCTGATGTATAGAAACCCAACTGATTTTTGTTTGTTGACCTTGAACCCTGTAACTTTGTTAAATTCCTCTATTAGCTCTATAGATTTTCTTGTGGACTTTTTGGTATTTTCTATGTAAAGGATCATATCATCCATGAATAGAGATAATTTTACTTCTTTCTAATCTATATAAATTTATTTCTTTTTCTAGTCTTATTGCTCTGGCTAGGACTTCTGATACAATGTTGGTGAAAGCAGGCACCATTGTCTTGTTTCCAATGTCAAGAGGAAAGCTCTAGGTCTTTCTCCACTAAGTATAATGTTGGCTATTGGCTTTTCATATATGTCCTGAATCATACTGAGGAATTTCTCTTCTATTCCAATCTTCTTTAGGCCTTTCATCAAGAAAGGGTGTTGGATTTTATCAAATGCTTTTCCGACATCCATAGAGAGGATTATGTGTTACTTTTCCTCTGTTCTATTGATGTGACATATTACATTGATTGATTTTCTAATGTTGAACCATTCCTGTATTCCTGGAACAAATCTCACTTGGCCATGGTGTATGACTCTTAGATTATATGCTATTGGATTGTGTTCGATAGTATTTTGTTTCGGATCTTTGCATCTATATTCATAAAAGATATTTCCCTGTAGTTTTCTTTTCTTGTGGTGTTTTTGTCTTGTTTTGATATCAGAGTTATGCTAGCTTAATAGAATGAATTAGGGAGGATTCCTTCCTTACTTTGGAAGAGTTTAAACAGTACTGGTGTCAATTCGTCTCTAAATGTTTGGTAGAAATCCTCCATTGAAGCCATCTGGTCCAGGACTTTTTGTTGTTGGGAGGTTTTTAATCACTGATTCAACCTCTTGACTTATTATAGGTCTGTAAAGACTTTCTATTTCCTCTTGAGTCAGTCTGGGTAGGTTGTGTGCTTCTAGGAATTTGTCCATTTATCTAGGTTATCCAGTTAGTTGCCACACAATTGTCAAAATATTCTATCACAATTCTCTTTATTTCTATCAGGTCAGTTGTAAAGTCCTCTCTTTCATTTTTTTATTTTGGTTTGTTTGCACTTTTCCTCTTCTTTGTCAGTCTAGCTAAATATTTGTCAATTTCATTGATCTTTTCAAAGAACTTCTTGTTATATTGATTCTATTGTTTTCCTGTTTGCAATTTTATTTATTTCTGTTCTGATCTTTGTTATTTCCTTTCTTCGGGTAGGTTTAGGCCTAATTTGCTTTTTTCTTTCTAGTTCCTGGAGTTGTCAAGTTAGCCTGTTGATTTGAGATCATTCTTCCTTTTTCACGTAGGCATTTATTGCTATGTTTCCCTCTGAGTATTCCCTTGACTGCATCCTGTAAGTTTTGATGTGTTGTGCTTTCATTTTCACTTGACTCTAATTTGTGATTTCTTCCTTGACCCATTAGTATTTTAATAGTGTGTTGTTTAACTTCCATATGTTTGCGTATTTTCCAGGGTTTTTTTTTTTTTTTTTTTCCTGTTATTGATTTCCAGCTTCACTCTGATGCGGTCAGAGAAAATACTTTGTATGATTTCAATCTTTTTAAATTTATCAAGACTTGCTTTGTGAGCTAACAGACATGTGGTCAATTCTGGAGAATGATCCATGTGCACTGGAGTAGAATGTATGTTGTGCTGTTGTTCAGTGGAGTGTTCTATATATATTTTGTTTATAGTGTCATTCAGGTTCTGTGCTTCCTTGTTGATCTAGATGTTCTGTCCAATATTAAAAGTGGTGTGCTTAAGTCTCCAACTATTATTGTAGTGCTATGTCTCCCTTCAATTCTATCAGTGTTTGCTTTATGTATTTAGATGCACGAAGTTGTGTGCATATATGATTATTAAATCTTCTTGATCAACTGACCCTTTTATCCCTATATAATATTCATCTTCATTTCCTCTAACAAATTTTGTCTTAAAGTGTACTTTAAGACAATATTATCACCCAGCTCTCTTTTGGTTATTATTTGCATGAAATATTTTTTCCATCCTTTCACTGTTAACCTATTTGTGTTCTTGGGTTTAAGGTTTGTCATTTGTAAACAGAATATAGTTGGATCATGTTTTAAAATCCATTTTACCACTCTCTGCCTTTTGATTGCAACATTTAGTCCATTTACATTCACTGTAATTACTGATAAGAAGTGACCTACATCTGCTAGTTTGTTGTTTTTTCTGTGTCTTAAAATTTCTTCATCTTTGTCCTTTACTACTCCTTGTTTTTGTGTTGTGTTGGCTCATTGCAGTGAGTCATTTTGGTTTCCTTCTCCATTCCTTTCTTTGTGTTTCTTATTTTCTTAGTGGTTACCTTAAATATTATATTTAACAGCTTGTAACTATAACATCCTAGGATAAGTTGATACCAACTTAACTTCAATAATGTACAAGAAATTCTATACCTATACCATTCCTACTGCCCCTTCCCCATTTTGTTGTTATCACTAATTACATCTTTTTATTTCAGGTGCCCTGTAACATAATTTTATCCCTGCTTTTTATCCATTTGTCATTGAAAAGCATGAAGGACGACACAAAATTATCAAGCATGAATATCTTATTAGTAGCCCTTATACTTGTCCATAATTCCCTTTAGTAGGAATCTTTCTTTTTATGTATATCTTTGAATTATTTTCTAGTGCCTTTTTCCTTCCATCTAAGTAACTCCCATTAATATTTGTAGGGCTGGTATGGTAGATATGAACTCTTTCACCTTCTATTCGTCTGGGAATGTTACATTTCACCCTCGTTCTTGAAGGACAGTTTTGCTGGGTATGATTTCTTTGTTGACAGGTTTTCTCTTTCAGCACTTTGAATATTTCATTCTATTGTCTTCTGGCCTCCAATTTTTCTGTGGAGAAATTGACAATCTTATTGGGGATACATTGTATGTGAACATTTACTTCTCTCACTGCTTTCAGGATTCTCTATCTTTACTCATTGAGAGCCTATGATGTGTCTACGTGTACATCTCTTTTGTTTTATCCTGCTTGGGGTTCTTTGTGAATCTTGCATTTGTAGACTCATGTCCTTCGTTAGATTAATGGAAATTTTCTTTCATAATTTCTTCAAATATTCTTTCTGTCCCTGTCTCTCATCTCCTTCTGGAATTCCCGTGTTGCATACATTGTGTTCTTGTTATGTGCTGTTGAGTCAGCTCTGACTCAAAGTGACCCTACGTACAACAGAACAAAACACTGCTCAGTCCTGTGCAATCCTCACAACATTGTTATACTTGAGCTCATTGTTGCAGCCACTGAGTCAATCTATCTTTTTGAGGGTCTTCCTATTTTTCAATGACCCTCTACCAAGCATGATGTCCTTCTCCAGGGACTGATTCCTCCTGATGACATGTCCAAAGTATGTGAGACATAGTCTCACCGTCCTTGCTTCTAATGACCATTATGGTTATAATTCTTCCAACATAGATTTCTTCATTCTTTTGGGAGTCCATGGTATATTCAATATTCTTCACCAACATCATAATTCAAATGCATCAATTTTTCTTTGCTCTACCTTATTAACTATCCAGCTTTCCCACACATGAGGTGGCTGAAAACACCATGGCTTGGGTCAGGCACACCTTAGTCCTTAGAGTGACATTTTTGCTTTTTAACACTTTAAAGAGGTCTTTTGTAGCAGATTTGCTCGATGCAATGCGTTGTTTAATTTCTTCACTGCTGATTCCATTGGCATTGATTGTGGATCCAACTGAAATGAAATCCTTGACAACATCAATCTTTTCTCCACTTATCATGATGCTGCTTATTGGTCCAGTTGTGAAGATTTTTATTTTTTTATGTTGAGATGTAATCCATACTGAAGACTGTGGTCTTTGATCTTCATCAGTAAGTGCTTCAAGTCCTCCTCATTTTCAGCAAGCAAGGTTATGTCATCTGCATAATGCAGACTGTTAATGAGTCTTCCTCCAACCCTGATGTCAAGTTCTTCTTCATACAGTTCAGCTTCTCGGATTATTTGCTCAGCATACAGATTGAATAAGTATAGTGAAAGGATACAACCATGACACACACCTTTCCTTACTTTAAACCATGCAGTATCCCCTTGCTATTTTCAAATGACTGCCTCTTGATCTATGTACAGGTTCCTCATTAGCAAAATTGTTCTGGAATTCCCATTCTTTGCAATGTTATACATAATTTATTATGATCCAAACAGTCAAAAGTCAATAAAACACAGGTAAAAGTCTTTCTGGTATTCTCTGCTTTCAGCCAGGATCCATCTGACATCAACAACGATATCCCTGGTTTCACATCCTCTTCTGAACTCAGCTTGAATTTCTGGCAATTTCCTGTTGATGTACTGCTGCAGCTGCTTTTTAATGATCTTCAGCAAATTTTTACTTGCTTGTGATGTTAATGATATTGCTTGATAACTTCCACATTCTGTTGGATCACCTTTCTTTGGAATGGGTACAAATATGGATCTCTTCCAGTCGGTTGGCCAGGTAGCTGGCTTCCAAATTTCTTGGCATAGACGAGTGAGCACTTCCAGAGCTGCATCCGTTTGTTGAAACATCTCATTTGGTATTCCGTCAATTCCTGGAGCCTTGTTTTTCGCCAATGCCTTCGGTGCAGATTGGACCTCTTCCTTCATTACCACCAGTTCCTGATCATATGTTACCTCCTTTGAAAAGGTTGAACATCGACCAGTTCTTTTTGGTACAGTGACTATGTGTATTCCTTCCATCTTCTTTTGATGCTTCCTATGTCATTTAATATTTTCCCTGTAGAATCCTTCAATATTGCAACTCAAGGCTTGAATTTTTTCTTCAGTTATTTCAGGTTGAGAAATGCCGAGGGTGTTCTTCCCTTTTCATTTTCTATCTCCAGGTCTTTACACATGTCATTGTGATACTTTACTTTGTCTTCTCCAGCTGCCCTTGAAATCTTCTGTTCAGCTCTTTTACTTCATCATTTCTCCCTTTCACTTTAGCTAGTCGACGTTCAAGAGCAAGTTTCAGAGTCTCTTCTGACATTCATTTTGGTCTTTTCTTTCTCTCCTGTCTTTTTAATGACCTCTTGCTTTCTTCGTGTATGATGTCCTTGATGTCACTCCACAACTTGTCTGGTCTTTGGTCATTAGTGTTCAACACGTCTATTCTTGAGATGGTCTCTAAATTCAGGTGGAATATACTCAAGGTTGTACTTTGGCTCTCTTGGTCTTGTTCCAATTTTCTACAGCTTCAGCTTGAACTTGCATATGAACAATTGACGATCTTTTCCACAGTCGGCCTCCAGCCTTTTTCTGACTGATGATATTGAGCTTTTCCATAGTCTCTATCCACAGATGTAGCTGATTTCATTCCTGTGTATTCCATTTGGTAAGGTCCAAATGTATAGTCATTGTTTACGTTGTTGAAAAAAGGTATCTGCAATGAAAAAGTCATTGGTCTTGCAAAATGCTATCATGCAATCTCAGACATCATTTCTGTCACCAAGGCCATATTTTTCAACTACTGATCCTTCTTCTTTGTTTCCAGCTCTCATATTCCAATCACCAGTAATTATCAATGCATCCTGATTGTATGTTCGGTCAATCGCAGACTGCAGAAGTTGGTAAAAATTTTCAATTTCTTCGTCTTTGGCCTTAGTGGTTGTTGAGTAAATTTGAATAATAGTTGTATTAACTGATCTTCCTTGTAGGCGTATGGATATTATCCTATCACTGACAGCACTGTACTTCAGGATAGATCTTGAAATGTTCTTTTTGTCAATGAGTGTGATGCCATTCCTCTTCAATTTGTCATTCCTGGCATAATAAATCCTATGACTGATTCAAAATGGCCAATACCAGTCCATTTCAGCTCACTAATGCCTAGGATATTGATGTTTATATGTTCCATTTCATTTTTTGATGATTACCAATTTTCTTGGATTCATACTTTGTACATTCCATGTTCCAATTATTAATGGATGTTTGCAGCTGTTTATTCTCATTTTCAGTTGTGCTATATCAGCGAATGAAGGTCCCACTAGCTTGACGCCATCCACATCATTAAGGTCTACTCTACTTTGAGGAGGCGGCTCTTCCCTAGTCGTATTTTGAGTGTCTTCCAACCCGAGGGGCTCATTTTCTGACACTATATCAGCCAATGTTCCACTGCTATTCATAAGGTTTCCACTGGCTATTTCTTTTCATAAATAGACCACCAGGTCCTTCATCCTAGTCTTAGTCTGGAAGCTCAGCTGATTCCTGTCCATCATGGTAACCCTGCTAGTATTTGAATACCTGTAGCATAGCTTCTAGCATCACAGCAATACATAAGCGCCCACAGTATGAAAAACTGACAGATGTGGTGGGGGGAGGGGGAATGCATATATTAGGTCTCTTTTTTTGTCCCATAATCCCATTAAACTGTGCTCAGCCTTCTTAAGCCTCTGTTCTTGTTGCTCTTCTGTTTCAGTAATTTTAACTATTTTATCCTCTAATTCACTGATTCTTTCTTCTGCCATATTAAATCTGTTGGTAAGTCCTATTGTTTCTCATTTCACTTACTGTCCCTTTCAGTTGCAGAATCTCTTTAGATCTTCATTTTGTTCTTGTGTTGTTTTCCTTCTTTCTTTGAGATCTTTGTCTATGTTCTCCCTTAACTCTTTAAGTTTACCCTTGTATTATGTATTACTTGCCATGCCTATATGTGCTTTCACTCCCTTTGTCATGTTCATTTGGACAGGCCATCTTTTCCTTTTTTTTTTTTTTTTTTTTGTTTGTATTGTGATTTTTTGTTGGAGAATTGGAATTTTTGATGATGTTAACATTCTCAGTTCTCCCAAGAATTTGGTGTTTTTGTCTGCACTACTTTCAATCTCTGTGATAGCTCCTACTTCCTCCCTGGTTTAATTAGGATTCAAAAGTTTCAGGTCTTGATTTTCAACTTTCAATGTCTCCCAAACACACCAGAGAACATGCTGTGCCAGTCTGTCCACTTTATGGTAACCAACACTCAGGTGAGATATGTTGCACAATCTGTTCACCATGGTGTGCAGTCCTCTCTCTGGTTATTACTCATTTCCCTTCTCTGTTGCTGCAACATTTTTAGTTGGAAACCCCACACCCACTGAGCTCCTTTTGGGCTTAATGTTGCCCTCTGGTTTTGCACAAGGCATCTTCCCCTGCTCTGAGGGGGCTGCTTATATCTGACCTGGAATTCATGGGAATCACAGGCAGGCTTTCCTTCGTTTCAGGAGGAGAAAGGGCTGGCACTCCCCAAAAGACCTCCAAAAAAAAGTCTTCTTGATTTCAGAGCCCCAGTGGCCCTGTGGTTTTTGGTGGCACAGTCTCCACTTAGGTGACCCTTCTCCTGGCTCCACTGTAGTAAACCTTATGTAGCAGTTTGTTCCAGTCCAGCAACCAGCAGTTAACAGTTGAGGGAGGGGTTGTCTTGCTCTGAATGGACCCCTAGGGAGTACTATATTATTGCTATCAAAGCCCATCCCATAGAGTGCCTCCAATCAAGATGCCTACTTCCTAACACACAGCAGCCTTAGTCACTGGCCTTTAGCACGCACCAAAAGGGGGAATAGGCAGACTCAATCTGTCCCCCAGGGAGGTCTGTCCAGTTGGTTTCAGAGGCCTGAGCTATGAGGTGAGTAGTGAGGCGGGTAGAGTGCTGACTATGGGAGCAGACTCCATTGCAGGGGCCTTCGGTAGCAATTCACAGTAGGCATGCATCTGACAGTGTTTGTGTGGGAGAGGTGCTGGCACATTCCAAATGGACCCCTGGAGATGTCTGCCTTGTTTTTAGAGCAGATGCTTGGGATCCTGTCTCTCTGTACAGTCACAGGGTGTGGTGGTTTGGAAAAGCTGGCTCTTTTACTAGGGCCACCACACCAGTTGACAGCAGCTAGTGGCCCACGTCGGTGGGGGGTAGGGCATGGACAGGGAAGAGATTTTCCTACCGTACGTGACTCATTGTTGATTCATTGATTCTTGCCTGTCTGCAGTTCCCTGATGCTTTCCTCTGCTCCCTGATTCAGTGTCCCTCAATGTCCTGCACAGTTTTCTTGTATTTGTGGGAGCAGGCGGGAATGATGGCCTGTTTATGCCACCTACTTCCCAGAATTTCTCTGTATTACACTGATTTTAATTAATTTTCAGATGATCAATCATCCTTACATTCCTGGGATAAATTCCACTTGATCATGTTGTATAGTCTTTTTACATACTGCATGATTCTGTTTGCTAGTATTTTGTGGAGAATTTTTCCATTTGTTTCATAAGAATTACTGGTCTGTAGTTTTCTTTTTGGTGGTCTTTTTTTAAACAATATTTTATTTTGTTTTTGGTGGAAATTTACACAGCAAATTAGGTTCCCATTTTATTGGCTTATGTCTTTGCCTGGCTTTCGTGTCAAGGAAATAGTGGCCTCATACAATGACTTTGGAAATGTTCCCTCCTCTTCTATTTTCTGTGAAGGATTGGTTTTATTTCATCTTCAAATATTTTATAGCCATATAAGCCTGGGCTATTTTGTGTGGGGGGAAAATTTTTTAATTACTAATTTTTTTAGTTTTATACATCTACCAGATTTTCTATTTCTTCTTGAGTCAGTCTAAGTATTTTGTGTCTTTTGGTCTTTGCAGGAATTTGCCCCATTTCATCAAAGTTGACTAATTTGTTGACATAAATTATTCATATTATCCACTGTTGATCCTTTTATATTTTTTAAATTTGATAGTGAATTACTTTTTCATTCCTCATTTTAGAATTTTTGTCTCCCCTCCCCCTTGGTCAGTTTCATGGTAATTTTTTGTGTCAAATTGGCTATGCTATGATTCTCAGCAGTTTGACCAGACACTGGACTGACTGCTGTTCCATAATACAATGCAATGCAATCATCTTCCACGATGAAATCTGATGTGATCAACCAATCAGTTGAAAGGGGAGTTTCCTCGTTGGTGTGGTCTGCCTCCAGAATATAAACGGATACTGTTGCCCTCTCTGTTGACTCTGCACTCTCATTACCTAACCTCCAGATCTTGGGACAGAAACCTGCAGAAGTCTTGGGTCTGCCACCTGATCTATGGATTTGGTACTTGTCTGTCTCTACAATTGTGTAAGACTGCGGTGTGATGGATCACGTTCTGTGTGGCCTTTCTCACCAACCAGGTGATTGGGAAAGACTGTGTAATAAGTAATTTTGGCCCACCAATGGGATCGGTCAGTTTTACCATTCCGCTGTGTTTGAAATGAGCCACACTAGAGGTGGAGAGAATTCCACCACCAAGGAAGAAAAGCCACGAGCAGGGAGCATGTTGAGAAGCTCCTGAAACCAGGAGACAGAGACAGAGAGCGAGCTGTAATCTTGAAGACGGTGAGACCCAGCAGCAGAGGCCCGGCAGCAGAGACCTAGCAGCAGGAGATGGCGTGGTGGGTTTCCTCGCCCACGGAGAGAAAGCTGAGTGCCTTCGGGCAGAAGCCAAGGGCCAAGGAGAGGTGTGCCTGTGAGGATGGCTGGGAAGAGGCTGCCGTGATGGAAGAACTGTATCCTGAATGTTTCTGAACCTAAATCGTAACTGTTACTTCCCTAATAAGCCCCATAATCGTGATTATGGTCTGTGAGTTCTGTGTGGCCATTGCAAAGAATTACTGAACCCAGGAGAGAAGTAGAGAGTGCTGTGGGAGAAGTTGGTGTCAGAATTTGTAAAGATGGCAAAGAGAGGAAGCATGTTTGACCTCCATTTCACAGGAATCAGCATTGGGATATTGATCTTGATACTCCTTTCCCCTTGTGAAGTTAGAGGAGGTCAGACAGCACCCTCATGCCATTTATATGTATATATATATATATATATATATATACACACACACACACATATATGTCATTGTTAGGTGCTGTCGGGTCAGTTCTGACTCATTGCGGCCCTATGTACAACAGAACAAAACACTGCCTGGTCCTGTGAAATCCTCACAATTGTTGTTATGCTTGAGCCCATTGTTGCACTTCCTCTTCTTCGCTGATGCTCTATTTACCAAGCATGATTTCTTTCTCAAGGGACTGGTCCCTCCTGATAATATTTCCAAACTATGTGAGACAAAGACTCGCCATCCTCACTTTTAAGGAGCACTCTGGGTGTACTTCTTCCAAGACAGATTTGTTCACTCTTCTGGCAGTCCATGGTATATTCAATATTCTTCACCAACACCATAATTCTTCGGTCTTATTTATTGTCCACCTTTCACATGCATATGAAAACACCATATGGGGAAGGCGCACCTTAGTCCTTAAAGAGACATCTTTGGTTTTTAACACTTTAAAGAGGTCTTTTGCAGCAGATTTGCCCAATGCAATGCATGAACTGATTTCATGACTGTTGCTTCCATGGGCTTTGATTGTAGATTCAAGTAACATGAAATCCTTGACAACTTCAATCTTTTCTCCATTTATCATGATGTTGCTTATTGGTCCAGTTCTGAGGATTTTCTTTTCTTTATGTTAAGGTGGAATCCATACTGAAGGCTGTAGTCCTTGGCCTTCATCAGTAAGTGATTCAAGTCCTCTTCACCTTCAGCAAGCAAAGCTGTGTCATCTGCACATCACAGGTTGTTAAAGAATCTTCTTCCAATCTTGATGCTGCGTTCTTCATCATATAGTACAGATTCTTGGATTATTTGCTCAGCATGTTGTTGTTGTTAGCTGCTATCCAGTCGGTTCCAACTCATAGTGACCATGTGCACAACAGAAGGAAACACTGACCATTCCTGCGCTATCCTCACAATCGTTATGCTTGAGCCCATCATTGCTGCCACTGTGTCAATCCATCTCAGTAAGGGTTTTCCTCTTTTTTTGCTGACCCTCTACTTTTCCAAGCATGATGTCCTTCTCCAGAGGCTGGTCTTTTTCACTCAGCATACAGATTAAGTATGGTGAAAGGAGACAACCTTGATGCACACCTTTCCTGATTTTAAACCATGCAGTATCCCCTTGTTGTGTTTAAACAACTACCTCTCAGTCTATGTACAGATTCCTAATTAGCACAATTAAGTGTTCTGGAATTCCCATTCTTTGTAATGTTATCCATAATTTATTATGAATCACAGAGTCAAATGCTTTTGCATAGTTAAGAAAGTATAGGTAAAATCTTTCAGGTATTCTCTGCTTACAGCCATGATCCATCTGACATCAGCAATGTTATCCCTAGTTCCACGTCCTCATCTGAATTCCGTTTGAATCTCCAGCAGTTCCCTGTCGATGCAACCACTTTTGAATGAGCGTCAGCAAAAGTTTACTTGTGTGTGATATTAATGATATTCTTCGATAATTTCCACACTCTGTTGGATCACCGTTCTTTGGAATGGGCACAAATATGGATCTCTTCCAGTCGGTTGTCCAGGCAGCTGTCTTCCAAATTTCTTGGCAGAGACGAATGAGCACTTCCAGCACTGCATCCATTTGTAGAAACATCTTAGTTATCTAGTGTTGCTTTAACAGAAATACAAGTGGATGGCTTTAACAAAGAGAAGCTTATTCTCTCCCAGTCCAGTAGGCTGCGAAGTCCAAATTCAGGGCGTCAGCTCCAAGGGAACGCTTTCTCCCTTGGCTCTGGAGGAAGGTCTGTGTCATCAATCGTCCGATGGTCTGGGAGCATTTTTGTGCAGGAACCTCAGGTCCAAAGGATGAGCTCTGCTCCTGGCACTATTTTCTTGGTGGTATGAGGTTCCCATATGTCTCTGCTTGCTTCTCTCTTTTATATCTCTAAAGAGATTGGCTTAAGACACTATCTAATCTTGTAGACCTCACCAGTATAACTGCTGCTAATCTATCTTATTAGATCCTAGAGATAGAGTTTACTACACATAAGGAAATCACATCAGATTACAAAATGGTACACAATCATACAATACTGGGAATCATGACCCAGCCAAGTTGACATTTTGGGGGGACACAGTTCAATCCATGACATTCCACACTTCGGCCCAAGAAAATTCAAGTCCTTGCCACATATAAAACATATTCACCCCATCATATCATAGTAAGTCTTAACTCCAAGTCCAAAATCCAAAAATTCCTCTTCATCTGTGAAATCTAGAATACACGTTATTTGCTTCCAAAGGTACAATGGCAGAACAGGCACAAGCTAGGCATTTCCATTACAAATGGAAGAAACTGGAGGAAAAGAAGTGATAACAAGCACCAAGTAAATCAGCAGAACAAATTACATTAGCCCTCAAGGCTTGAAAATAATCCTGTTTTCTGAGACCGTTCACACAGGAGCCCTACCCTCTAGACTCTAGGTATTGGCCACATTCTCTGGATTCAGAGTAGAGGCCTCTTGGCCCTGGGGTTCAGCTCTGCCTTCCAGGCCCACTGGGATGGCAACTCTGCTCCCTTGGCTTTAGGCGCACCATTCTCCTAGTCCATCAGAGGGACAACTCCACCCTTTGAAACACCAGAGGCCATGGCTCCACCCTTTGAAACTCCAGAGGTACTGGCGATACCTTTTGAGACTGAGACATCTCGGCTTCTTGTGTTCCTTGTCTCTTCAGCTTCTGCTTCCTATGGTCTCCCAGCCCTCATGCCCGCATCTGCCCTGCTGGGACAAGTGTTCCAAGGCTCTGTAGCTCCACCGATTAAGTGCCTGGAGGCACCCAACTCCACCAGGAAGCCTCCCGTGCGCAAACACTCAGCTCTCTTGCTCTGGGAGTCGGCAAGCCTAGCTCTGCCGATAAGTGCTGAGGCACCCCACTCTGCCAGGAAGCCTCCTGCACACAGGCACTCAGCTCTCTCGCCCCATGGGTCGGCTGTAGCCTTGTCTGGCTCTAGACTCCTGGTTCTGCTGCTGTTGGTCCTCTGCCATTGCCATTCCTCTATCTGTTGAGTTTCAAAACTGCTTCCACATTTTAGGTATCTGTTAGAGCAGCACCCCACTCCCAGTACCAAATTCTGCCTTAGTCATCTAGTGCTGCTTTAACAGAAATACCACAAGTGGATGGCTTTAACAAAGAGAAGTTTGCTCTCTCACAGTCCATGATAATTGGTATTCCATCAATTCCTGAAGCCTTGTTTTTCGCCAATGCTTTCAGTGCAGCTTGGGCTTTTTCCTTTAGTACCATTGTTATTGATCATATGCTACCTCCTGAAATGGCTGAACATCAACCAATTCTTTTTGGTACAGTGACTCTGTATTCCTTCCATCTGCTTTTGATGTTTCCAACGTCACTCAATATTTTACCCATAGAATCCTTCAATATTGCAACTTGAGGCTTCAATTTTCTCTTTAGTTCTTTCAGTTTGAGAAACGCTGAGTATGTTCTTCCTTTTGGTTTTCTAAGTCTTTGCACATTTCATTATAATACTTTGTCTCTTGAGCTGCCCTTTGAAACCTTCTCTTCAGCTTTTACTTCATCATTTCTTCCTCTCACTTTAGCTACTCTGCTCAAGAGCAAATTTCAGAGTGTCTTCTGATATCCATTTTGGTCGTTTCTTTCTTTCCTGTCCTTTTAATGACCTCTTGCTTTTTTCACGTATATCCTTGAAGTCATTCCACAACTGGTCTGGGCTTTGGTCATTAGTGTTCAATACATCAAATCTATTCTTGAGATAATCTCTACATTCAGGTGGAATATACTGAAGGTCACACTTTGCCTCTCATGGGCTTGTTCTAATTTTCTTCAGCTTCAACTTGAACTAGTATATGAGCAGTTGATGGTCTGTTCCATAGTCGACCGCTGGCTTTGTTCTGATATTTTTTCCATCATCTATTTCCACAGATGTAGTCAGTTTGATTTCTGTGCTATCTGGCAAGGTCCACGTCTACAGTGGCCATTTATGTTGTTGAAAAAAAGGTATTTGCATGAAGAAGTCATTGGTCTTGCAAAATTCTCTCATGTGAACTCCAGCATTTCTATCACCAATGTCATATTTTCCAACTACTGTTCCTTCTTTTTTCCCCCCAGCATTCCATTATATCTATATCTCTATATATATTTCATGAGACAAAAATACCTGTTGGATATCCATTGCCATTGAGTTGATACTGAGTCAGAGTAGAATTGCCCCATAGTGTTTTTTTCTTTAATGTGCTTTAGGTGGAAGTTTACAGCTCAATTTCTCATACAAAAATTTATACACATATTGTTATGTGACACTAGTTGCGATCCCTATGTGACAGAAAACTCCCCTCTTCCACCTCGGGTTTCCCATGTTCAACTACCTTCTGTCCCTTCCTGCCTTCTCATCTTACCTCCAGACAAGAGCTGCCCATTTGGTCTCGTGTACCTGCTTGAATGAAGAGGAATACTCCTCAAAAGTACTATTTTATGTTTTAAAGTCCAGTCTAATCTTTGTCTGAAGAGTGGGCTTTGGGGATGGTTTTAGTTCTAGGCTAACAGAGAGTCTGGGGGCTACAGCTTCAGGGGGCTCCTCCAGTCTCAGACCAGTAAGTCTGATCTTCTTATGTTAATTTGAGTTCTGCTCCACACTCTTCTGCTCTATCAGGGACTCTCTGTTGTGTTCCCTGTCAGGGTGGTCATTGGTGGTAGCTGGGCACCATCTAGTTCTTCTAGTCTCAGGCTGATGGAGACTGGTTTATGTGGCCCTTTCTGTCTCTTGGGCTAATACTTTCCTTGTGCCTTTGGTGTTCTTCATTCTCCTTTACTCCAGGTGGTTGGGAGCAACTGATGCATCTTAGATGGCTGCTTGCAAGCTTTTAAAACTCCAGACGCCACTCACCAAAGTAGGATGCAGAATATTTTCTTAATAAGCCCTCCTGTCTGATTTGCCGATCTTGTGTTCGCCAGCCCCTGCAGCTACGTAAATCAGAAGAAGCCTCCAACCTGACCTACGGACTTGGGACGTTTCAGCCTTTACAACCGTGTGATCCATTTCCTTAATATAAATCTCTATGTATTTATATATTTTGCTGGTTTTGCTTTTCTAGAGCACCCAGCATATGACAATATCCCACATAATTCTTAGCCTTTCTTCATTTTTGAGTCTTTTTTCTGATTTTTCCTCAAATTAGTGTGAAGGAATTTATCTTCAAACTCACTAATTCTGACTTCCATTGACTCAATTCTGCTCCTATGACCTTCTATTGAATTGTCCAATTCTGAAATTTTATTGATAATCTTTTGGATGTCTAGTTGCTGTTTTTGTATGGTTTGTTATCAGCCTGTTTATTCTGTCATTTTGTTCTTGTATTGTTTTCCTGAATTCTATTACTTTGTGCGTTCCTAGGTTTGGTCTGTGTTTTGCCTGTTCTTCTTCTTGATCTCTTGGAAAAGTCTGTATATTAGTTTTCTGAATTCTTTATCAAGTAGTTCCCTTTCCTTATCTTCCTCCAGAAGGTTTTCTGGTTACTTTGGTTGTTTGGTGGAGCCATCTTGTCCTGCTTCTTTCTATGATTTGATATTGACTATTGTTTCCCAAGTAGCAATAATATATTTTTGTTTACACCCAGTGATCTGTAATTCCCTGCTTCTGCTGTTACTCACTCTGATTCTTCAGTTTTGTCTTTGATGTTTAGGGTTTCTAGATTGTCATATATAACTGATTCACTTTTTTTTTGGTCTTTGTATAAGAGGGATGACACAAAGTGATTATTCTGCCATCTTGTCCCCACCTCTCTATCCTTATTTTAATATGAACTTTCCCTACTTACAAATATAAAGTTTACCATAAAACAGTGTATGCTATGACTCACAGGCAGCAATACCCAATCTTGTGTATGATGCATCTCTTGAGTGTTGTAGCATTATCTACTTTTGTTTTGAAAATATTATTGTCAAGTGCATCATAGACCCCAAACGCAGCAAAATCAATGCTGCTGATAGCAGCAGCAAGAGTAAAAGAAGTATCAATTTGGAAGTGAAACAAAAGGTATCCCATATAGCTTTGCTAAGTATACAATATGGTGTTCACAGAATGTCCAAATCGTAACATCCTATTTCACAGATTTTATTGTGGATGTTAAGTGATGCATGACTGTATATATAATAAGATTTACTTCAAGAAAATGGCTCATGCAATTATGGAGGCTGGCAAGTCCCAAATCCATGGGTCAGGTTTCCATGGATGCAGGGACTGACAAACCCAAAATCCGCAGCTCAGGTGGCAGGCTGGAGGCCTCTGCTAGCTCATGGGGTTGCAGGGGCTGACAAATCTAAAATCTGCAGGTCAGATGGCAAGCTGAAGACTTCTGCAGGCTTATGTCCCAAAAATCAGAGGTCAGGTGACAAGAAGAGTGCCTGGTTGAGAGACAGAGCAAGCTTTGCCAGAAAATCCATTTATATACTGAAGGCATGCCACATCCTCAAGGAAACTCCCCTTTCAACTGACTGATTGCTCACTTCAGATCACAAAATGGAAGATGATTACATATTTTCTGCCAAACCACTGAGAATCATAGCCTAGCCAATTTGACACATAACATTAACCATAACACACTTCTTGGTAGAAATGCATACATACATGCACCAAAATTCATGTACTAGAATATTTGGAGAAATACTAGTAATTGTTGTTAGGTGCCATTGATTTGGCTGTCATAGTGACCTTATGTATAACAGAATAAAATGTTGCCCAGTTCTGAGCAATCTTCACAATCGTTGCTATGGCCGGGCCCATTGTTGCAGCCACTGGGTCAATTTATCTCATTGAGGGTCTCCCTCGTTTACTGACCGCTACCAAACGTGTATCTTTCTCCTGTGATTGGTCCCTCTTGATGACACGTCCAAAGTAACTAAGATGAAATTTTGTCATTCTTGCTTCTAAGAAGCATTCTGGCTGTACTTCCTCCAAGAGAGATTTGTGTACTCTTCTGGCAGTCCACGGCATATTCAATATTTTTTGCCACACAATTCACATCTGTAAATTCTTCAGTCTTTCTTCTTCATTGTCCAGCTTTCACATGCATATGATATGATTCAAAAGGCCATGGCTTGGGTCAGGTGTGTCTTTTTCAACAAAGTGACATCTTTGCTTTTTTAACACATTAAGGAGATCTTTGCAGATTTGCCCAAAGAAATACATTGTTTGATTTCTTGACTACTGCTTCAATGGGCATTGACAGTTGATCCAAGAAGAATGAAATCCTTGACTTCAATTTTTTCGCCATTTAGCATGGTGTTTACTAGCCCAGTTGTAAGGATTTTCGTTTTAAATTGTGCTTGAAGTGAAAGTTTACAATTCAAGTTAGTTTCTCATATAAACATTTATACACAAATTGTTATGTGACCCTAGTTGCTCTCCCTATACTCTGACAGAACACTCCTTTCCAGCCCGGATTTCCCATGTCCATTCAACCAGTTCCTGACCCTCTCTGCCTGCTCATCTCTCCTCCGGACAGGAGCTGCCCATTTAGTCCCATGTATCTACTTGAGCTAGGAAGCACACTCCTCACGAGTATCATTTTATGTCCCATAATCTGGTCTAATCTTTGTCTGAAGAGTTGGCCTCAGCAATGGTTTTAATTTTGAGCTAACAGAGATTCTGGGGACCAAGTCTTCCGGGATCTGTCCAGTCTCAGTCAAACCATTAAGTCTGGTCTTTTTACTAGAATTTGAGTTCTGCACTTGACTTTTCTCCTGCTCTATCAAGGGCTGTATGTTGTGTTCCCTTTCGGGGTGGGGGGGGTCATTGCTGGTAGACGGTCACCATCTAGTTCTTCTGGTCTCAGGCTGATGAAGTATCTGGTTTATGTGGTCCTGTCTCTTGGGCTAATATTTTCCTTTGTCTTTGGTGTTCTTCATTCTCCTTTGCTCCAAGTGGGTTGGGATCAATTGATGCATCTTAGATGGCTGCTCACTAGCTTTTAAGACCCCAGATGCCATTCACCAAACTGGGATGCAGAACATTTTCTTATTAAACTTTGTTATTCCAATTAACCTAGATGTTCCCTGAAACCGTGGTCCCCAGACTCTCATCCCTGCTACTCTGTCCCTTGAAGTGTTTGGTTGTATTCAGGAAACTTGTCAGCTTTTGGTTTAGTCCAGTTGTACTGACTTCCCCTGTAGTATGTGTTGTCCTTCCCTTCACCTAATTCTTATCTAACGTTTACTGAATAACCCTCTCCCTCCTCACCCTTGTAACCATCAACAAATGTTTTCTTCTGTGTTTAAACCTTTTCTTGAGGTCTTATAGTAGTGGTCTTATACAATATTTGTCCTTTTGCAACTGACTAAATTCATTCAGCATAATCCCTTCCAGATTCATCCACGTTATGTTTCACGGATTCATCACTGTTCTTTATCATTGTGTAGTATTCCACTGTGTGAATATACCATAATTTCTTTATTCATTCGTCTGCTGACGGGCACCTAGGTTGTTGTTTCCATCTTTTTGCTATCCTAAACAGTGCTGCAATGAATATGGGTGTGCATATATTTGTGTGGCAGCGCCTATTTCTCTAGGATATATTACAAGGAGTGGGATTGCTGGATCGTATGCTACTATTTCTAGCTCTTTAAGGAAGAGCCAAATTGATTTCTGAAGTGGTTGCACCATTTTACATTCCCATCAACAGTGTGTAAGTGTTCTGGTCTCTCCACAACCTCTAGAAAATTTATTATTTTCTGTTTTTTGGATTAACATTAGCTTTGTTGGGGCGAGATGGTATCTCATTGTAGGTTTGATTTGCATCTCTCTAATGGCTAATGATGGTATGCATTTCCTCATGTGTCTGTTAGCCTCCTGCATGTCTTCTTTGGTTAACTGCCTGTTCATATCTTTTGCCCATTGTTTAACGAGGTAATTTGTCTTTTTGTTGAGGTTTTGGCAGTATCTTGTAGATTTTGGAGATTAGACGCTGATCAGATTTGTCGTAGCCAAAGGTTGTCTTTTACTCTTTTGGTGAAGTCTTTCGATGACCATAAATGTTTGATTTTTAGGAGCTCCCAGTTATATAGTTTCTCATCTAGTATTTGTGCATTGTTACTTATATTTTTTATTCTGTTTATGTCATGTATTAGGGCCCCTTTGTCTCTATTTTTTTTGCATGATATTTATTATTTTAGGTTTCATATTTAGGTCTTTGATCCATTTGGATTTCGTTTTTGTGCATGGTGTGAGGTATGGGTCTTGTTTCATTTTTTTTTGCAGACGGACATCCAGTTATGCCAGCACCATTTGTTAAAGAGACTGACTTTTCCCCAATTAACAGACTTCGGGCCTTTGTCAATTTTCAGGTGCTCACAGGTGGATGAATTTATGTTTAGATTCTCACTTTTCTTCCATTGGTCTATGTATCTGTTGTTGTATAAGTACCAGGCTGTTTTGACTACTGTGGCAGTATAATGGGTTGTAAAATCAGGTAGTGTGAGGCCTCCCACTTTGTTTTTCTTCAGTAATGCTTTACTTATCTGGGCCTCTTCCCTTTCCATATGAAGTTGGTGATATGTTTCTAAATCTCATTAAAACATGCTGTTGGAATTTGGATCAAGATTGCTTCGCATCTGTAGATTGCTTTGGGGAGAATTGACATTTTCACAATGACAGTCTTCCTATCCATGAGCAAGGTGTTTTTCCACTTATGCAGGTCTCTTTTGGTTTCCTGCAGTAGTGTCTTGTAGTTTTTATTGTGTAGGTCTTTTACGTCTCTGGTTAGATTTATTTCTAAGTATTTTATCTTCTTGGGGGCTATTGTAAATGGTATTGATTTGGTGATTTCCTCTTGGAAGTTCTCTTTGTTGGTGTAGAGGAATCCAACTTATTTGTGTATGGTTATCTTGTATCCTGATTCTTTGCTGAAATCTATTAGTTCCAGTAGTTTTCTTGTGGATTCTTTGGGGTTTTCTGTGTATAAGATCATATCATTGGCAAGCAGAGATACTTTTACTTCTTCCTTAAAAATCTGGATGCCCTTTCTTTTTCTAGCCTAACTGCTCTGGCTAGGACCTCCAGCACAATGTTGAATAAGAGTGGTGATAAAAGGGCATACTTGTCTGGTTCCCATTCTCAAGGGGAAGGCTTTCAGATTCTCTCCATGTACGATGATGTTGGCTGTTGACTTTGTATAAATGCCCTTAATTATGTTGAGGAATTTCCCTTCTATTTCTGTTCTGCTGAGAGTTATCGTGAATGTGTGCTGGACTTTGTGAAATGCCCTTTTTGCATCAACTGATAAGATCATGTAGTTTCTTTATTTATGTGATGAATTACATTGATGGTTTTACTAATGTGGAACCATCCCTGCATACCTGGTATAAATCCCACTTGATCATGGTAAATTTTTTTATATGTTGTTGAATTATATTGGCTACAATTTTATTGAGGATTTTTGCGTTTATGTTCATGAGGGATATTCGTCTCTAATTTTTTTTGGTGGTGTCTTTACCTGGTTTTGATAATCGCGTTACACTGGGTTCAGATTTTCATCATATTCAGGTGTAATCCATACTGAAGGCTGTACTCTTTGACCTTCATCAGTTAAGCGCTTCAAATCATCTTTGCGGTCTGGAAACAAGGTTGTATCATCTGCCTATCTCAAGTTGCATATCTTATTATCTTCCTCCAATCCTGATGCTGCATTTGTTCATATAGCCCAGCTACTTGAATTATTTGTTCAGCACAGTGAATAAGGTGAAAGAATACAACACTGTTGCATACCCTTTCCAATTTTAAACCACACATCATCCCCTTGTTCTGTTCTAGTAATAATAGCTCTCAAATGGGAAATGAACCAAACATCCATTGGATAAATAAAGTGTGGTTTATTCATGCAATGGATACTATATAGCCATGAAAAGGAGCCATGTAGAAATAAATGCAAAAATCTCAAACATGTTGAGCAGAAGAAGCCATATATAAAATAATACACACTGACTATTCATATAACATTTAAAAACAGACAAAAGGAACCTGTGCTGTTAGAAGTCTGGATAGTGGTTACCTTGGGGAGGTAGTAACTGGAAGGAAGCTTCAGGGAGCTTCTGGGATGTTGTTGTGGAATAAATTTATTAGAAGTATTTTACTTTTAGATTACAGGTCAACATGGCTCTATAGACAAGCACCAAGCCATCCATTCACCAGCAAAGACCCCAAAAACTAAGTAAAACAGAGACAAACGTCAATCCTAAGTGTCAAATGAAGCAATAAAGAACTCGGCCAACCACCGAATGGAATAAGAATCTGACAGACAACAGAGACCGAGGGGAAATACGAGCAGAGGTCCCCTATCACTAATGCAGCATAGATTCACCATCTTGAACTCCTGCTGGAGACTGGCAGGCAGGGAGTACGGGAAAGCAACTTCAAGGAACTCCTAGCAGAAGACAGAGAACACGGTAACCAGCGATACACGTTTTCCCACCCCCGATCCTTCCTCCCCCTACTCGGCCTCTGCTGCTTTCCACCTGGCTGTGGTCATTAGGCCGGCCAGGAAGCACTGGCTCCGTGCCATTTGGATATGCCCCACCCACAGCCACAGGCTCCTTCAGTGCCATTTCTTTGTTGCTGGTGTTGCTTTTTCCAGCTTCTTTTGGTTTCTTCCCTGCCTCTCACCTCCCCCACCTCCTTTCTCTCAAACACCTGGCTCAATGTGCCATCTCTGCTTCCTCTTGACAGGCTGTGAAGTGCCCCTCGGCTGGGGAACTGCTTCCCCATTTCACGCCACGATGCTCGTGGGAACCTCAGGGCCTTTCTGGTTTTTTCTTTTTGTGGCTTGGGAGCCACTTCCCTGGTCTGCACAGCCACGGTGGTGGGATCCCTGTGGACACTTTTCTTTTTGTCTATCTTCATTTCTTAGCTTCTCATCTGTCTATACTTACCTTTCTTTCCTGTTTCCTGAATACCTGGCACTGTGTGCTATCCCTGCCCCTTCTAACCAGGCTGTACTGTGCACCTTGGGAGTCACTTCTCCGGTATGCGCAGCTGCACCACTGGGGTCCCTTGGAGCTTTTTTTTATAATTTTTTTCTTTTTGTCTTTGTTTCTCAGTTTCTCGTCTCTCTCTAGTTACCTTGTTTTCCTGTCTCCTGAATACCTGGAGCTGTGTATCATCTCTTCACCTTCTATCCGGGCTGTACTGCGCAGCTTTGGAGCCACTTCCCTGGTCTCTGCAGCTGTGCCAGTGGGATCCCTGGGGCCTTTTTTTTATTCTTTTCCTTTCCATTTTTATTTATTCCTCAGTTGCTCATCTCTCTCTGATTCCCTTCCTGTATCCTGAATAACCGGTACTATGTGCCATCTCCATCCCCTGTAGATGGACTATGCACCAAGGTTTGGGAGCCACTTCCCTGGTTGCCAGTGGGATTCCTGCACGCATTTATTTTTTTAAATTTTTACTTCTTTCTTTTTGTTTATCTCCAATTCTCGGTTTCTCATCTCTCCACTCCAACAGCAAGCAACCTCAGTACTTTTTGTATGTTTGTTTTTGGCCCCTGTTTCTCTCTCCTCTATATTTTCTTTCCCATACCCATCTTAGCTCCACAGATAAAAACCTCCCCCCTCCCTCCTGCCTAACTGCACTGTGCGTGGAACATCACACCCGAGTAGCACAAGCATAGCCTACCAGAACCTGCCCTGCACAGACCTCCAGCCTGCCCTGTCGGCCCCAGTTCTTGCAACAACTCGTTCAAGCCCCATCCATTCAGATGGACCTGCCCTGCTGCACCACAGCTGAGTGACTGGTACTGCCCAATGGACCAGGAGGCGAAAATATCATGGAAAATGGAAAACAACAAAGAACGCAGAGCCTGCCTGCACAGACATAACCAAATAAGACAAAAAAGCAGGATGAAACAAACAAATATACAATCAATAAACACAAAAAATAACTACTGAATGTCCCAAAGACAGCAGGCAGTATCAAAACATGTAAAAAAAACAGGACAGGATGGTTTCAGTAGGCGCAGATAACCTTCCAGTAGAAGAAAAGGCACTAGAACTACCTGATAGGGAATTCAAATCTCTAATATTCCGAGCAATCCAAGATTTGAAGCAAAAAGTAGACAAAAGTGAGAAAAATAGACAAAATTTACAGAAAAGGCAGACAAAAATATAGAAAATATAGACCAAAAAAGGGAAGAATTCAGGAAAATAATACAGGAACAAAATGCCAATAAGTTTACAACTAGAAATCATACAAAAACAATTAGAAATCCAAAAGATAAACAAGATTTCAGAAATGGACAGTGTCACAGAGGGTCTGAAGAACAGGTATGAAACAATGAAAGACAGGATCAGCAAAAAAGAAGATAAACACTTGGATACCACTTTGAGGTAAAACCAGAAAAAAGAACAAAGAAAAATTAAGAAGTCCTGAGAATGATGTGGGATACAATCAAAAACAAAAATTTTCGAGTGATCGGGGGAGAAAATGGAAAACGCAGAGAGGATCACTGAAGAACTGCTGATAGAAAACTTCCCTAATATCGTGAACAATGAAAAGCTGACCATCCAAGAAGCTCAACAAACCTCATATAGGACAGACCCCAAAATAAAATCACCAAGGCATATCATAATCACACTCACTAAAACCAAAGATAGAATCTTGAAAGCAGCTGGAGAAAAAAGAAAAGTCACATACAGAGGTAAAAACAATAAGACTAAGCTCTGATTAGTCAGCAGAAACCATGCAGGCAAGAAGACAATGGGATGACATATACAAAACCTTGAAAGAAAAAACTGCTAACTAAGAATAATATATCCTGCAAAACTCGTTCAAATATGATGGTGAAATCAGGACGTTTCCAGATAAACAGAAATTAAGGAAATATGTAAACACAAAACCAAACTTAGAAGATTAAAGGGAGTCCTTCGCTTTGAGAACAGACGGCATCAGATCACAGCCTGAATCGAGGACTCAAGATGGCACCAGCTAGATACCAACCTAGGAAACAATCAAAACCAAAAGAATTACAACAGGGAACCAGAGAGGTTAATCTGTATATGAGAACAACATCAGAACAACAAGAGAGGCAATAAATGGTGTAGGTATAGAACCTTCTAATGGAGAGGAAGGCAAGGCGATACCAAGTAATAATAGACTGGTTCAAACCTAGGAAAATAAGGGTAAATTTCAAGGTAACTACAAAGAAAGTTAACAAACCTACCTATGAAAATAGACAAGAAAAACAAAGTCTGAGTAAAAACAAAATCTACAAAAACAAAAGAAATGAAAAAAATCCACAAAAAGGAATTCAGGACAGGAGAGTAAGAGGAACAAGAAACGTCAGCCCCACAAAAAAAAGCACTACAAAATGACAGCAATGAACTCAAGACCCATCAATAATTATACTGAATGTAAATGGCCTAAATGCATCCATTAAGAGACAAAGAGTGAGAGAATGGATTAAAAAAACAGGAATCATGAGTATGTTGTCTACAAGAGACACACCTCAGAAACAAAGACGTAAGTTTATTAAAAATCAAAGGCTGTAAAAAAATATATCAAGCAAACAGCTACCAAGAAAGAGCAAGTGTGGCAATACTAATCTCAGGTAAAATAGACTTTAAAACAAAATCCACCATAAAAGACCAAGAAAGGCACTATACCATGATTAAAGGGATGATCCATCATGAAGACATAACCATAATATCTATGCACCCAGTGACAGGGATCCAAAATACTTAAACTCTAACCGCACTGAGAAAAGAAACTGACAGTTCCAGAATAGGAGATTTCAACAGACCACTCTCGATAAATGATAGAACATCTAGAAAGAAACTCAATAAAGATACAGAAGACCTAAAGGACACAATCACCCAAATTGATGTCACAGACACATATGGAACATTCCACCCAACAGCTGCAAAGTACACATTCTTTTCCAACGCATATGGAATGTTCTCCAGAATAGACAACATCTTAGGACACAGAGCAACCCTCAACAAAAGGTATCTTCTCTGACCACATTGCCCTCAAAGTAGAAATTAACAACAGGAAGAGCAAGGAAAAAAAATCAATTGCATGGAAAATGAATAACACCCTGCTTAAAAACCACTGGGTAACAGAAGAAATCAGAGATAGAATAAAAAAATTCCTAGAATCAAATTAAAATGAAAACACATTGTCTTAGTCATCTAGTGCTGCTCCAACAAAAATACAAGTGGATGGTTTTAACAAAGAGAAATTTATTCTCACAGTCCATTAGGCTACAAGTCCAAATTCAGGGCATCAGATCCAGGAGAAGGCTTTCTCTCTCTGTCGGCTCTAGAGGAAGGTCCTTGTGTTGCATCAGTCTTCCTTTGGTCTGGGAGCATCTCACAGCAGGAACTTCAGCTCCAAAGGATGTACTCTGCTCCTGGCACTGCTTTCTTGGTGGTATGAGGTTTCCATGTGTCTCTGCTTGCTTCTCTTTTATATCTCAAAAGAGATTGGATTAAGCCACTATCTAATCTTGTAAACCTCATCACAGTGATAGAATTTACAACACATAAGGAGATCGCATATAACCTCATCACAGTGATAGAGTTTACAACACATAAGGAAATCACATCAGATTACACAATCATACAATACTGGGAATCATGACCCAGTCAAGCTGACAGACATTTTTGGGGGACACAATTCATTCCATGACACACATCATACCAAAACCTTTGGGATACAGTAAAGGCAGTCCTCAGAGGTCAATTTATAGCAATAGATGCACACATCAAAAAAGAAGGGACAAAATCAAAACATTAACTACACAACTCGAACAAATACAAAGAGAACAGCAAAAAAAGCCCACAGCCACCAGAAGAAAGGAAATAATAAAAATCAGAGCAGAAATAAATGAAACAGAGAATAGAAAAACAATAGAAAGAATCAACAAAACCAACAGTTGGTTCTTTGAAAGGATCAACAAAACAGACAAACCACTGGCCACACTGACAAAAGAAAAACAGGAGAGGATGAAAATAACCCAAATAAGAAATGAAATGAGGGACATTACAACAGACCCAACTGAATAAATAGGATCATAACAGAATATTATGAAAAACTATACTCCAAAAATTTGAAAACCTAGAGGAAATGGACAAACTTCTAGAAACACACTACCTACCCAAACTAACAGAAAGTGATTATTGAAAATCTGAACAGACCCATAAGAGAAGAGACTGAAAAGG
Source organism: Trichechus manatus latirostris (assembly GCF_000243295.1). Lineage (NCBI taxonomy): Eukaryota > Metazoa > Chordata > Mammalia > Sirenia > Trichechidae > Trichechus > Trichechus manatus. Next base: position 271,159 of record NW_004444198.1, read on the forward strand.
TAATAAAATAAACTCCCAACAAAAAAGCCCTGGCCCAGATGGCTTCACTGGAGAACTCTACGAAACATTCAGAGAAGAGCTTATACCAGTACTACTCAAACTGTTTCACAATATAGAAAAGGAAAGGATACTTCCGAATTCATTTTATGAAGCCAGCATAACCCTGATACCAAAAGCAGGCAGATACCACAAAAAAAGAAAATCATAGACCAGTATCTCTCATGAATATAGATGCAAAAGTTCTCAACAAAATCCAGCCAACAGAATTCAGCATCATATCAAAAAAAAAAAATAATACACCAAGACGAAGCAGGATTCATATTATGTATGCAAGGACAGTTCAACATTAGAAAATCAATGTAATAAACCACATAAATAAAATAATCACATGACCATCTCAATAAATACAAAAACGCATCTGACACAGTCCAACACCCATTCCTGATAAATCTCTCAATAAAATAAGTATAGAATGGAAATTTCTCAACATAATAAAGGGCATCTATATAAAACCAACAGCCAACATCATTTTTGACGGAGAGAGGTGGAAAACATTCCCCTTGAGAACAGGAACAAGACAGGGTGCCCTTTATCAACACTCCTATTTAACATTGTGCTGGAAGTCCTAGCTAGAGCAATAAGGCAAGAAAAAGAAATAAAGGGCATCCAAATTGGTAATGAAGAAGGTAAACTGTCCCTATTTGCAGACGATATGATACTACACATAGAAAACCCAGAAGACTGCATGAGAAAACTACCGGAATAGAAAGATTCAGCAGGTAGCAGGATACAAGATAAACATACAAAAACTAGTTGGATTCCTATACACCAATAAAGAACGATGAAAAGGAAATCAGGAAAACAATACCATTTATAATAGCCCCTGAAAAAGTAAAATACTTAGGAACAAATCTAACCAGGGATGTAAAAGACCTATACAAGGAAAACTAGAAAACATTACTGCAAGAAACCCAAACAGATCGACACAAATGGAAAAACACATCATGCTCATGAACAGGCAGAATCAACATTGTGAAAATGACAATTCTACCCAAAGCAATTTACAAATACAATGCAATCCTGATCCAAATATCAACAACATTCTTTAAAAAGATGGATGTACTAATCATTAACTTTATACGGAAAGGAAAGAAGCCCCAGGTAAGTAAAGTAATACTGAAGAAGAAGAATACAGTAGGAGGACTCACACTACCTGACCTCAGAACGTACTTGGTAGTCAAAACAGCTTGGTACTGCTACAACGACAGATACATTGACCAATGGAGCAGAATTGAGAACCTAGATGTAAATCCATCCACCTACGGTCACCTGATCTTCAACAAGGGCCCAAAGTCCATCAAATGGGGAATAGATGGTCTTTTTAACAAATGGTGCTGGCAAAACTGGATGCACATCTACAAAAAAATGAAACAGGACCCATACTTCCACTATACACAAGAACTAATTCAAAATGGATCAAAGACCTACATATAAAGCCCAAAACTATAAAGATCATAGAAAAGATAGGATCTACGCCAGAGGCATGGCACTAACAAGATACAAACCACAACTAACAACACACAAAGCTAGATAACTGGGATCACTTAAACATTAAACACTTACGCTCATCAAAAGACTTCCCCCAAAAGAGTAAAAAGAGAACCTACAGACTGGGAAAAAATTTGGGGGTATGACAAATCCAACAAAGGTCTAACCTCTAAAATCTACAGCAAAATCGAGTACCTCTACAACAGAAAGGCAAAATAATCCAATTAAAAAATGGGCAAAGAATATGAACAGACACTTCACCAAAGAAGACATTCAAGCAGGTAACAGACACATGAGGAAATGCTCATGATCACTAGCCATTAGAGAAATGCAAATCAAAACCACAGTGAGATACCATCTCACCCCAGCATTACTGGCACAAATCAACAACAACAACAACAACAAAAAAAAAACAAATGTTGGAGAGGATGCGGGGAGACTGGAACTGTTATGTACTGCTGGTGGGGATGCAAAATGATACAAACATTTTGGAAAACGATATGGCGCTTCTTTAGAAAGCTAGAAATAGAAATACCACATGATCCAGCAACCCCACTCCTAAGAATATACCCTAGAAAAATAAGAGCTGTCACACAGACAGATGCATACCCATGTTCAATGCAGCAGTGTTCACAATAGCAAAAAGATGGAAACAACCTAGATGCCCATCAACATATGAATGGATAAACTATGGTACATACAAATGGAGTACTACGCAACAATGAAGAATGATGAATTTGCAAAGCATCTCACAACATGGATGCATGTGGAGTGAAATATGCTGACTGAAATAAGTCAATCACAAAAGGACAAATATTTTATGAGACCACTACTACAAAAACTCAAGAAAAGGTTTACACACAAAAAGAAACAGCCTTTCATGGTTATGAGGGAGAGGAGGTGTGGGGATGGAAAAACACTAGACAACAGATAAGTGCTAACTTTGGTGCGGGATAAGACAGTATACAATACTGGGGAAGCCAGCTCAGTGTGTACAAGGCAAGGTCATGGAAGCTCCATAGACACATCCAAACTCCCTGAGGGACCGAATTGCTGGGCTGAGGGCTGTGGGGACCATGGTCTCCGGGAACATGTAGCTCAACTGACATAGTTTATATAAAAGAAAATGTTCTACATTCTACCTTGGTGAGTAGTGTCTGGGATGTTAAAAGCCTGTGAGCAGCCATCTAAGATACTTCACTAGTCTCACCCCTTCGGGAGCAAGGGAGAATGAAGAGGACAGGATACAAAGAAAAGATTAGTCCAAAGGACTAATGGACCACAGCTACCACGGCCTCCACCAGACTGAGTCCAGTACAACTAGATGGTGCCTGGCTACCACCACTGACTGCTCTGTCAGAGATCACAATAGAGGGTACTGGACAGAGCTGGAGAAAAAATGTAGAACAAAATTCTAACTCACAAAAGACCAGACTTACTGGCCTCACAGACACTGCAGAAACCCTGAGACTATGTTTCCTGGATGCCCTTTTAGCTCAGTAATGAAATCACTCCTGATGGTCACCCTTCATCCAAAAATTAGACTCATTAAAAAATAAAATAAAATTTTGTTTACTTTAAGAGACTTTTCATATCCATAAATCAAGAATTCCTCATCAAAAATTAATCCTATGACTTCCCTGACCTGGTTTTTTCACCCAAAGATGCTAATTGACCTTACTTTCCTGTTTGAAGAACAGTCAATGGCAAAACCACTGCCTAGTGATTTAAAGACAAGGACTCTAGGCTTAGTTAAATCTCAAAAGGTCTCATAGCTGCAGGTAGGTGGATTGCCGAATTTTTAGCTGCCAGGCCAGAAACTACCTAGTAATATGTTATCAGTTGATCTCAGTAAAAGGGGGAGGGGAGGGTTCAATAAATCATTTTAAGGTTAGCCAATAGTTGATCTATTCTTCTTCTCTTTTATCAGCCTCATTGTAACTAGCCTATCGCAAGCCATTTGCTTTTTTTTTTTTTTTCAGAATTAGAATGGTCTCCCTATATGCATATAGAATAACTACTCAGAATAAATCGTTTCGATTTGAGTTTTGATGTTTTTGACACTGGTAATACAGTTTGTGAAAATTCATTGACTTGTTTATATATATGTTATACTTCAATAAGCTTAAAAAAAAAAAAAAAGGTTTGCTGCTGCCTGGATAATCAGTAAAGGCTGAAGAAAATGATTTATTCTTTCCTGGCCTCTCCCCTTAGCTCTTCACACCTGCACTGTCAAAACTTAACTCTCCCTTCCAATCTGTGAGGACTGGAAGCCAGTCACTCTCCCCAGCATACAGATTAAACTACATTTGCTACAGACAGGAGCCAGGTGTAAGGAATTGTGAAACCAAGCTTCTCTTTGCCTTCCTGCCAGTTGTTATTCACTAGTTACCCTTCTCCTGCAGGGAGCTCAAGTGTCCCTCCTGCATTCTCTGAGCAAAGCCTCTTACTCAGTAATAAATGCTCCTCCAGGGAACACTTAAAGCGTCAAACTTCTGAATGAAAAGGATGACCCTCCAACAGTTAGCACTCGAACTGTAGGTAGTGGATGGGCAAGGAATCCTCTGGGCCTTCCAGACACCCCTGGAGGTAAACACCGTGAGACTGGAGTACAGGCTCAGCAGCCTGTCTTGGGGTGGGGGTGCATGGGGTGTTCAAATCCTGGCTCTGCCTTGGGAAGTTTGTATCCTCTGTGCCTCAGTTTCCGCATCACTAAAAAAGGGATAATGGTGCTTACCTCATAGAGTTGTATGATTAAAATGAGTTAACACATGTAAAACATTTAGGAAAGTGATTGTTATAAGGTAGGAGCTTAATAAATGTCAACAGCCAGCTTGGTCTTGTCCAAGGTATGCTGTTCCCAATGAAGTGATATGGGATATAAAATCAAAAGAGGTGTCTGACCTAAAAAAATGGCTGAACTAACACTAAAGGCTCATAAGCTTTCACAACAGAGTCAAACCTTGTTGCTTAGGAACCAATTCTATTAAGGAAATGCTTTCTTTGTGGTCTCAGGCCTGTAACCAGACTTTATCAAAATTCTTTGTGTTAGGTCTCCTGCTCTAAAAAAAGTCTAACATTCAACATCTTGTTCTCAAAAGTACCCATGATTGGTCTCGGGGAAATCTAGCTCAATTGGCGTAACAGTTTATAAAGACAATGTTCTACGTTCTACCTTGGTGAGTAGTGTCTGGGGTCTTAAAAGCCTGTGAGTGGCCATCTAAGATACTCCACTGGTCTCATCCCTTC
>NW_004444198.1:276518-308446 GCF_000243295.1 Trichechus manatus latirostris
ACTGTGCATGTAGAAATTTTTGAAATGGTGTATCTTCGGCTATGTGTATTTTCACCAAAAAAAAAGGTTGAGAAATTAGAGGGTTGACATGTTGTGGGGTTGTTAACCAATGTCATAAAACAGTATGTGTACCACTGTTTCATGAGAAACTATTTCTTCTGTAAGCCTTCACCTGAAGTGCAATTGAAAAAAAAAAAATTAAAGTACCCATGATGCCATTACTTGTGATGAAAGGATCCGTCATTCCATTGTTTGTGACTGGTCATGAGATATGCCTCTGTGACCACGTATTTTGTAATTACGTCTTTTAGCCAATCAGTGTATGCCAGTTGTATTAAGATAACCAATAATGTTACAGGTCACACTTTGCCTTGTCCTGCCTTTGACTGATTTCAATCACTGTAAACCAGTCAGAATACTGAAGCCCTCGTCCTTGTTTCAGTTCTACAAAAATGTCTTTGTAATTACTGTGTCTCAGACTTTGTGGGCTTTTCATGGGCTACGGAGATCTCTGGTTTGAACTGTCTTAAATCTTTAATAAATCTCTTTCTTTTAATTCAGTTTAGACTAGTAGAAGTTTTTTCACACTACAACAGAAGGCCCAAGTTAAGCCTTGGATGCTGAGGTCTTTGGGGCTCAACTAAAGTCTCCACAGCCACACTGTGGCAAGTACTCCTGGGTGTCCTAAACAAAACAAACAAAAAACTCAGACCAGTTGCCCTAGAGTCCATTCCTACTAATGGTGACCCCTAAACTGTTGCTGTTGAGTCGGAATTGACTCACAGTAACGTTATAGGAAACAGTAGAACTGCCCCATAGGGTTTCTAAGGCTGTAATCTTTATGGAAGCAGGCTGCCTCATCTTTCTCCTGTGAAGCTGCTGGTAGGCTTGAACCACAAACCTTCCTGTTAGCAGTAGAGCACTTTCACCACTGTGCCACCAGGGCTTCTCATGGGGACCCCACACCTTCTCAAATTGGAGAAACAGGCACAAGATTTAAGCCTAAATGGCATCAGAGAAGTTGAGGAGGACACACAGTGACAAAGCGCTGACTGCCACCTGGCCCCAGCCCAATATGTATCTGCTAAACGAGTGCTGACACCTATAGCACTGCATTGGCTGTCTTCAAAGAATCAGGATGCTGCATTGTCAGGGTGGGGAACGCAAAGACTTCTTATCAGGTGTGTAGTATTTGATATAACAGCAACTACAGAGAAATGGTGACATCATCAACGATGCTTCATATTTGATCAAAGGGTCATTCAACACCACAGGCATTTTTCTACAAGTTCTGTTAGAGGGCTCTCATTCCTACATCTGGCCCCTACTTGAAGACCTAGAGCCCTCTGCAGGGACTGGCTCACGACAACTCCAACATACAAAGCCCAAGGTAAACAACAAAAAGACAGTTTATTAATAATGAAAACAATATTCAGGGGCTAAAATATTCACACTGGCATTTTCTCCCCGTAGGCAGACTTACACAAGAAGCCAAATCTTCATCAGAAAGGTACTTGAATACACATCAAAATAACATAATGGCAATGAGCTAAGATAGGTGCTGAAGAACCAATCCCCAAAAGAGTTAATGGAACTGAAAATACAGGACATCTGATGGCTGACAATACTTTTTCTGCTGGAGCCAGTCTCACTTTGCCTATCTCTGCTCTGATCCTCTATTAACGGCATTAATACTTCAATTCAGACAGCAATCTGATACCCACAATTTCCAAGGCGGGGTGGGGTAGGGTGGTTGGAAACTCACTGTACCAATAACCTACCTTTCAATGCCTTCTCTCCCTGAAGGCAAATTTATTTGGGAAGTCACACCAGCACCAGAGTGGCTTGGTGGGCACTGAAAGGGCACAAAGGACTGGCTAGAGCATGTCTACGCCACCACTGTCTGTGTGCATGTTAGGACACCCTCCCCTTGGCTGCAGCTGGAAACACTGCCAATTTCTCCCCCTGACCATTGTGGCCACACAGCCTCTTTCCTCTGCTATATAACAGGCCCAAATACCTTAACTTCCACTTTCTAAGTTATACCACATTCTGCCATATTCCTGGTCTGATTTGATCTCCATCTCTAATTTCATCCTTGGGGAATAAGGAAAAAAAAAAAGTTGGTGAGTTGACTTGGACTCATGGCAATCCCATGTGTGTCAGAGTAGAACTGTGTTACACAGGGTTTCTACGGCTGATTTTTCGGAAGCAGATTACCAGGCGTTTCTTCTGATGTGCCTTTGGGTGGACTCAAATGTTAACCATCCGCACCACACAGAAACTCCTTGGGGACAAACTGAACAGCAATTCTGGGGGGTGCCTTGCTGTCACTCCTATGAACCATCTATATTTCTGAGCTTGGAATAGGCATTCTTCCTGACCCTACAGTGACAGCCAGGATTTGGGAAAATCAGCAGGACAATCCCTGACTCTTCTGTAAGTTATGAGTCCTGAATAGAAAATCATCAAATACTTAGCCTGTGGAGTATAAAGGGGGAAGAGTCCTGCCAGCTTTTACCTTGGTGATGGAAGAGAAATGGTGGCCAGAGGCCACTTTTTCCAGTCTTTTTCCTAACAGTTCTTCTGGAGTCACTGCCTAGGCACTTAATTGCAACAAGGAGATGTAGGCGAGTGGAGGTCAGAGAAGCAAAGGCAATGAGGCAAGCAAAGCTCATGAAAAAGGACACCTGCCACACCTCATATCCTCTAAGAGTGGCTCCAAGTGTGCCTCTCCCACACTTACAGCCACCAGCTCAGTCCCAGAGCTCTTTCTCAGGCCCTCTCGCACTCTGCTCATCTACTCCCCGAAGACCCCAGTGAGGCAGAACTCCACCTTTCTTTTCTCTTCTCTTTATATTGCCATCAGTGACTCCATCCTTCAGGGGATTCTTCTCTCCTCCAAATTATTCATGAAGTGGGAAGGGCAGAAGGAAGCTAAAAATATGTTTTACTACCAGCTTAGAAATTAAGACCATGAAGTGAGAATAGCAATGGGAAATAAAGTTGAAGCTTTTTGTACTCTACCAAACTATCAAAACACTTTCTGGCACTTCCCTAGAACTACAATGAACCTGGATATATAACAGTAAGGGCTAACCTTTCCCCACCTCCCTAGCACCAGTACCAAACCTTTCTTAGCTAATGACAGCCACCATAGTCAGATATACTACTATTTATTTCCCCAAATGACCTATTCAGGCAAACCACCACTAAGCCCAAAAGACTTACTGTGAATTTGGTAAACTGGTAACAGTTTGGAGACTTAAAGACTGCAGATGGAACAGAAATTAGGAAACCCATATTCTCTTAGTAAAAAATTTGCTACTCTACCACCACAAACAGTGAACATATATAAACTAAGAGATTATGTTTTTTAAACAACTACTGTGGATAACTACAGAAAGTAATGTCTTTATAAATCATACTTTAAATAAATGATTTTAGAAGGACACACAGTAACTGCAGAGTACATAACTGTTTTCCTTATTAAGTTTTTCACTATATCAAAAAACTAGCGAGTTCTCCAAACTGTGATGTAAAGTAAGGATAAGATTTTACCTAGTTTACTGAGTTTACCTCAGTGTCAGTTATAGAAAAATAGTCAAACAAGAAGCCACGGCTGACTGTTATAATGGTTCTGAAATGGCAAATAAAATTTTTAATGGTGATTAGACCCTGGATCCTACTTTGCAAAGTACTGATATTGTAACAAAGGAATAAATGTTGCTTTATTTCTAAACTGCAGGGTGTAAATGATCTGTAACACATAGCATCTATAACACATGGCATCTGTAACCTAGCTCTAACATCAGTGAGAATCTGAGGTCCATCTATCTGCTTCCTTTATGGTCATACGTCGCCATCATAGTTCCATTTATAAATCTGAGGAAAATGTGAAATGGGAGAGATTTTCATTAAGTCCTGAGAAAAATAACTATACCATCTTTGCTCAATTAGAAAAGCAAACCTGTCTAATTACATTCTTGAAGATGAGAAACATTAATTGCTATGGCATTAAGTTCTTAAGAGAAAGCCCCAAAACTCTAAAACAATTCTATGCTGCCATCTAAACTGTTCTAACCACTTTCAGAATTACAGCATATTAGCAAGTAAAAGTAATTATTATTTACACAGAAATGTATTAAGAGGCTAAAATTCTAGCTAAATAACTTGCCTAGAATTTTATTACCATCTAAAACTCAATTTTAAACTTCTAACTTTGGCAATACACATTGAACATTTACATTCAATTGTACAGAAAGCAACCTATTTCATCTTGGAAACACTATACAACAAGATCACAGAGAAGCACACACATACAGCCCTGCGTGTACCTCACCAACTACGGAAGTGTGGCACATTCACTGCTGTACACCAACATGGAGCAAGTTGGAGCACTGTAGGAAGAGTTCAACTGCTTTAACAACTCAGAGCAGAATTTTTACAAGCTAATGGAGTAAAGGCAAACAAATTCTCAGAACATTAATTAAAAATAGATTATTTAAAGACAAAAGTCCCAGCTCACTCTTATATACACAAATAAAGGTTCATCTGTCGCAGACAGCAACTGCTGAATTTATACGCTGGAGTTTCTGGCAGCATCCTTCCTGCACATTCAGAATAACTAAAATACACACAGAAAGCTGTCGAATCTGTCTACGATGAAACATAGCTATTCTGTTGCCACTGCGCATGTGCTCACTGCTGCTTCTCAAATGCGAAGACCAAGTAAATGCCTACAAGAAAAAATAAATGAAAGTTAAGAGTTTGGTTTCTTATATCCTCATGGTCAACAAAATAATAATCTCAGTCTCTGCCATACAATTTGGTGAAAACTCTTAGGCTCTCAAGCAGCTTTTGAAGAGGAAAAAGAGCCTTTAATTCTAAGAGTTTCTCAGTTATTCTGAGTCATATATAAGCAGATATGGGATCATATATGTTTACCTGAAGACAAATACCAACCTACAATAATATTCAACATCACAACTCATAAGAAAATCAATTCAACAGCTCTACAAAACTCTAAAAACAGTTTGAAGTAAGAAAAAGTATAAAAGCAAATAAAATTAAAACTAGAAAAGTCTTATCACTCAAATCTTACCTAGAGTGAGGTAGATAGGTAGAATAACTGCACTACAATGAATACTATTGGCAATGGTACTCTAAAATTTCTATTCTGAAGAAAAACTAATAAAAAGAAATATAAGGAAGATACATAATGTGCATGTTAAAATTCACCCAATTGTTGTGTTACAGGGCTTGATAAGAAAGTGAGCCAAAAGTCATAATGATGGTCAATGCTTAGAGATATTATTTATCTGGCCCCAACAGTAATACCTCTGGATGCATTGATTCCCAAGAGCACTCTCTCTTAAAGAAGGTCACCTGCTTTGAAGTGTGTTCACTCAAATACAGCTAGATGATTCCTTATTCTGAATCACACTGAAATTCAAATCTACTATATGTTCTAATAAGATACAAGCAAATTTTATGGTAAGAAAATACCTGAAAAGATGACAAATCCTCAAAACACCATGAGGATGTTCAGGGCATGCATTAGGACACTTAACCAGTGAGTTAAGACACTAGGTCGTGTAACTTAAATTCCTCGCTCCTAAAGTTAGTTTATCAGTGATGGCACACTGTGTAACAGCCTCCTGATTTGCCTTCTTGGCCTTCCAACCCAACCTGTTAGTAATACCACACCAGTCTTACTAAAATACTTCTTTGGTCATGCTACTCTCCTGCTCCTTTTCTTTTAGTTCTCGATTTCTTTTAGGAAAATGAGATGTGGCTGGCAGTATAGTACACAGGTAGACAGAAAACAGGTAGAGTGATCATCGACACTTCTAGAGGATAAGGAGGCAAAGCAGAACAAGTATGTCCAAAGACCTACAACAGGTAGGCATTGCTAACCTTGTCCCCCACTCTAACTGGTCCTCAGCAGTCCAACCCCACCAAACGCCACCCCAAACACACCTATACCCACTGCAAACAACCCTGCCGTCGTGTCCTATCCTAATTTAGGGTCATTTAAAATCACTAAAGGAGCCCTGGTGGTACAGTAGTTAAGCACTCAGCTGCTAACCAAAAGGTCAGCGGTTCGAAATCACCAGCCACTCCACAGGAGAAAGATGTGGCAGTCTGCTTCTGTAAAGATTCAACCAGAACAAAACAAACCCATTGCCATCTGATTCATAGCAACTGTGTAGGACAGAGTAGATCTGCCACACAGGGTTTCCAAGGCTGAATCTTTACAGAAGCAGACTGAACCATTTTAAAGCACCTTCTATAGGGGCAGCAAGCTCTGGTAACAAGAGCTTAATAAACAGGCCAGTAAGAGTTTGAAATGTAGCTTTATTACACTCATTAGATTTGTGACACAAGGCAAGCTAAATTCCAGCCCGCTAAACCCATCAGTTTAGAATATCATAATTCATCAAAGAGCCAATTGATCCTGGAATGCTAGATTTTGGATGCAATTTGGCCACTGTTCTTTCCTTACTGCTTTTCACATTTCTAGCCCATCTCCTTCTCAACTGTCTGGGACCACTTAATTCTTCACTTGTATGTTATCACTAAAGTCCTCTTTAACAGAAAAATACAGTTCTAAGCTATAGCCACTACCACTACCATCATGACTTTTCACCAATTTTTTTCCTTACACCATCCTTTGGAATTGGAGGGTGTCTAAGACAGGTGGCCCATCCCCACGCAGAAGAAAAGTAATGAAATATGTAGGTTTGTGCACACACTACCCAGTTTGTCAAGACTATATCCATAATACATCCCCCAATCCCATTTCTATTAATGTCACCATTCTTTGAGACAATTAAGCCCAAAATGTTCGCACAATTTGTCCTCCTTCCTTCCCTCTCTATCCAATTCAGCAACTCCTACCAACTTCTGCTTTTACAAAGGATTTGGGAGGCCATGGCTAGGATTATGGACTGTGTAGCCAGACCACTTGAGTTACCTCTGTGACCTTAGCCAAGTTACTCAACCTCTTTCTCATCTGTGAAAGAGAGATAGCATAAACAGTAGTCTACTTGTCAAGTTGTTGTAAGGATTAAATGAGTTACTACATACGAAAAGCTTAGAACAGTGCCTGGCACATGTTAAACACTTAATATAAACTATTATTATTTTCCAGATTTCACTAGTTTCATTAAACTCTCACCTACTTTTCCTATTAAACTATCTTTAACACTTTGCCTAGTAGTGCATTTACTTGTCTGTTTCTTCCAGTAGACTGTACACTTCCAGAAGGAAGACATTATAACTTGTTTACCTTTTTAACCCTCATAGCCCTTTCAAAGAACGTTATGAAAGTCAATACTCAACGTTTACCAAATGGATTGTCTTTACCACTTGTGCCTTCAGTACAATCAATAATTATTTATATAAACAGTGGGAATTATCTTTTAGGTCCCCAGGGAAGCCACAGAAGGGAAGTATTATCATCTTAACAGTGAGGCTCTGACTTCCTCAACATAAATCTGTGGAAGAATCACAGGGCTTCAAAGACTGGCAACCAGGCCTTCTGATTTCTCTTCTGAAGACAAGTGCTTCACTTCAGAATGCTGCTGTTATCATGCCTGTTCTCAATCACACATCCCTCTAAAATATCCTGCTCACTGCCACTTCACTAAATTTTCTAGTATTATGCCTTCACTGTTAACATCAGAATGGCTGGAAATAAAACACATGAAGGTGTTCTATAAACCAAAAATCCCAACAAATTTGAGGTAAAGACATCAAATACAGAAAGCTGTACAGTAACAAACAAAAAAAACAGTTGCTGTTTAGTCGACTCTGATTCATGGCAACTCCATGTGTGTCAGAGTAGAAATGCTCCAACCAGGTTGGCAATTAGAGTGCACCCTGAGGCATCTCTGGGTGGACTCAAATTGCCAACCTTTTGGTTAGCAGTGGAGTATGTTTATCATCTGCACCACCCAAGGCCTCCTTAGTAAAGAGTAGGCAGTGAAATACTTAAGTATACTCTTGAAAATTTATAGTGAGCAACATCCTGCATATATTTTCCTTGGTACTAAAAACCTGTCAAGAAATGGGGAACTGGACATATAGGGAGCCCTGGTGGTGTAGTGGTGAAGAGCTTGGGTGCTAACCAAAAGGTCAGCAGTTTGAATCTACCAGCTGCTCCTTGGAAACCTTATAGGGCAGTTCTATTTGGTCCTATAGGGTTGCTATGAGTAGGAATCGCCTCGATGGCAACGAGTAATCAACAGGTAGACGTATATAGGGATGCAGGTATATCTGCGTGGGTATAAAGAAACACAGACACAACTTAGAAATGTAGCAAAAAAAATTCTAGAGTTTTCAGATTTTAATGTTCACCTTGAAACAGAATCTTTAAGAATGTCAGTAAACCTACAATGATGATTACTCACTTGTAGCTTCCCATTCTGATTTACTTAAGGTTCCCTAAAATAAAAAAGAAAGCTTTAGATTCAATATGGAAATAAACATGCTTATTTTTTAATGATGATGGATAGAGATGGCCAAAAAGCCTGACCTTCACTGTAAAATATATATACAATTTAACATTACTATTACTGTGATCCGAAATTAAGTTCTAATTCCATCCTACCATTTTTATCCTCCTCCCAAATTCTCTAATGCACTCATTCTAAACTAAAGGATGAATGTAGGTAAAAATGATATTCGTGTGTGTGTGTGTGTGTGTGCATGTGTGCAAAGGAGCCCTGGTGGTGCACTGGTTAAGTGCTCGGCTACTAACTGAAAGGTCGGCAGTTCAAACCCACCAGCCACTCTGTGTGAGAAGGATATGGCAGTCTGCTCCTGTAAAGATTGATACCCTTGGGAACACTATGGGGTAGTTCTACTCTGTCCTATAGGGTTGCTATGAGTTGGAATCGACTCGATGGCAATGGGTTTGGGTATGGGTGCATGTGTGCATGTAATTGGAAAAAGCATGTACACTGTATTTTTTAACTTGGAAAACGAAAAACTAAAAAAGCCTATCTTGAAACATAGAATAATATTGGAGGAAGGAATAAAATTTTTGTGTTTTTCCAAAGTAATCACAAATTAAAGTACACATCATACAAAGGAAATACATTTAAATATACTTACCAAAAATACTCAAAGAACACCTGTGATATAGTTAAATGTGCTGCTTTATTAATGCATTGAAAAACAAGATCTACTGGCAGTTCTAGTAACAAATATAATTTGGAAGAAGTGATGAATGCAAATAATATTCTAAGATGTCAGCAGAAATGTGTTATGAAACTATCTGTATTTTCTGTTGATGACAAAGTTACCACTATAGCCAATACCAGTGTGGTATTTGTGTTCATTTTAAGAAAGTGCTAAATCTCAGGTAGAAATTAGTGAAAATGAAGATGTCATTTTTCGCCCATCTAAGTTCACGGGCCCCTTGAACTCTCTGTGGGACACTTGTGAGTCCAGGTGCCTGTAGTAAGAAGTACTGCACTAGGGCAGGCAAACTGCCAAACTCACCCAGAATGTTCCCAATCCACACTGCCTCCGACACAGCACTTCATTCTCAGCAAACTGAAGTGCATTTTATTCTATATCCATGGCTACAGTACTCACAACTTAGGGGAAACGCACTACTGTGGATCTAATTTGAAGAACTAAGTCACTAAGCTCGAGGATTGCAAACCAGTGAAATAACCTCCTAAGTCTCCATATACCTTATGCTTTTTTCCATTTTCTATAAAAGAGTTTTAAAAATGAATACTTACCAAAGGTAATCTTATGTGACTGTTTTTCATATACTTTGCTACATGCTCATAGTCATCCACTTTCTCAGAGGCAAGTTTGGAATTCTCATTTGCAGGGTATGGCTAGGAAAGCAAGTGAAATCATAGTTAAGATACATTTAAATTTACAATTTAGAATTAAACACACTCAATCACTGAAAAAAAACAATTAAGGCAATAATCCCTAAGTATTATTTTAAGAATACAAGCTACACACGCTTTTAAACTATGGGGAAAGAAAAAAAAAAAGGGGGGGAAGGGAGTACCTACAAAGTAGCTGTTATCATAATCTTAGACTATTTACAGCTAGAATAAACAAAATAATTCAATCACCACCACAGCCCCCTCAGCAGAAGCAACTCACATGTCCTGACCACTCCCCCCACGCTGGTCAGGTGGTTTCCTGCTACAATACAAAGCCTAAAGAAAGCCCTATCAAAAGAGCTAAACAGGAACAGGATGGCCACGTAATAGCCGTGGAAAGCATAATTAACAATCAGAAATAATACATACAAAAAAACTTGAGTCAACATAGAACCTTGTTTAAGAGGACAAAAGATGTGAGTTGAAGAAAATAAGGAAAATAATCCAGCCTTTAAAATACAGGCAGTCCCATATTGACGAAGAAGCTGATGAAGAGTAAGAAAAAACTACTGTGTTTTTAAGGGTATACTGGCCAAATGTTTATTCAGATCACCTCAAGCACTGTTTTTAATCAATTTTATGTAACATCTTTTTATATCACGAAGTACCGCCATTTGTAATGTATGTAAATCAAAACATAGGAAAGTACATAAAATATTTAATAACCACCTACTCTACCAAAGTTATATATTCTTTATAATACCTGCCTTTATCTTCTTGCAATAAACAAGCTTCAAGGAACCATTTTATGTTATGACATTCAGAAAGTTCTTTCTAGGATTAAGAAAGCGACAGATCTCCCTGAGGTATTTTTTAAGAAAATGAACCAGGAAGGTCTACTTTACTATCTTCCTTTTCCCTTTTCTTTATAAATATCCTACAGCAAGTTCAGATATTAGAAATTATTTGTTTGCTGTTTAAAAAGTATTTGGCCTTTTGGACTTCCATATTGTTAGCAGTGGTAACTTTACTTTTTATTATGCTTTAACACAAAGAATATCAGGAACACAATCACTCAATCTCTTCGAAACTTCAATCTCACATTGTTTCACCATACCACAAAGCTTCAAAACCTTATTTTTGAAAGGTTGTCATTCTACTATAAATCTGTTCTTCAAGCTAATCAGTATATGATTCCTTCACATTATTATTTGTCTATCACTGAAAATCTCGTCTCTCCTCTACTGATCATCTTAAAGGACCAAACAATATATGATTATAAAACAGCAAAACTGACTGTATTTTTAAAACTTGCTACAATGTATATATTCTAATAAGTCTTTCTTTTCAAAGGAGTTACTCTTCCAGAACTCTTCCCAGATTAAGTTTCCTGGTGGAAAAAAAAAAAAAGGTGTCAGGGCTTTGTAACTATAGTTCTTGGCTTGCTATCTCTTCATTTTTCCTTCCCTCTGCTACACTGCTCCAGGAAACTAGAGAGAAGTTTTACTAGTTTTATTGCTGAAACTCTGGGCCAGTTGAAGGCTGAAGGCTTCAGGAAAAGACTTTACACAGACAATACATCCATTTAAATCTTTCACTTGGGCTAAAGCAATAGCATCCTCACTGCTCTTTCTGCCTCTAGTCTTAAAGTCTCTCTAAACCATCCTGCACACTGCCACCAGAATAATGCTTCTAACACCCTTATTTGATCATGTCACTCTCCTGCTCAAAATTCTTTAAAGGCCTAAAGAAGTGACTTGGTGAAGAAGTAGGAAAAACCAAAGAACTTCTTCAAATTTCACCTATTACTGCTTATGTCCCTGGACAGCCTTGGTAATAGATCCTATTCATCAAGTGCAATACTGAAGTAGAAAGAAGATTGAGAACCACTGAGCTAAAGAAATGCTGAAAAGTACCAGTACTTCCTTGGACACCCCTTGCTCCCTCATGCTTCTCTACCTTCACTCTTACAGTTTTTTCCCTGCCTAAGAGGCCCTTTCATACTCTCACTGTACTTTGAGTGTTATTTCATTATGGCAATTTTCACGTTGTACTCAATTATTTGCTTGCAAGTTTATTGCCTCACTATACCATAAGATCCTTGAAAAAAAGGGACACTGTTATCTTTGTGTATCCTGCTGTCTAAGGGTATTTTTTAATAAAGTAACATAAATCAATTCATTACCTATATGCTAAGAGAAAGTTTAAATAACTGCTCACTGTACATGCAATGCACCATTTAGTAAGGATGATAAACTACATATACGTATGTGTGTGGGGATGTATGCACACATACTTTTCTAATTTTCTTCTCTCCCTCAAAACAAACAAAAATAAGCCCTTTCTCCTTATATAAAGCAAATGTAAACATTCCTAATTCTAAAATGTAGGAAATATGATCAGTAAGGAACATAACATTTTATTGATTATGGGTTTCAAAAGACAATTTAGGATTTAGGATCCTTCTACCCAAAATTGAAGTGGATGCAAGTATAATAGGAGACTTTTGTTTGAATACCACCTATAAAAGCTGGAGAAAAACTAAAACTTAATAGCCAAACAAGTCAACTATCCTCTCTGAGCCTCAGACTGCCCATTTAAAAGATACGAATAGTACTGCTTTCCCTACTTCAAGGGGTAATTATGAAGATCAATAAGATAGAGTACGCTTAAAGTACTTAAAAGAATATTCTAAATTGAATGAACTCTATCTAGAAAAATTTAATGCCCATTTAATGAATATGATTCTGCTGGTAAGTAACAAAAACGTTTAATGAATATTTTAGATCTGCCCAATTAAAGCCTGTATAGACTATTCTCACTCCTGCACTAGGGAAAGCATAGAAGAACCCAGGAGTTAAAGCAGCTCTCAGCAACAATATAGCTTAAAGATTGGAATCTTGTTAGAATGATGGTCAACCAGCAAAACAAAGTTCTGCATGGGATAAGCTTGTTCTGGACCCTGGCCAGGAAAGTTTTATTTATTTTTAAATAATATTTTATTGAGTTTTTGATGAAATTTACACAGCAAGGTAGGTTCCCATTTGACAATTTGGCGAGGATATAACCAAAGGGTATCATTTTAAAGCAGTGGTTCTCAACCAGGGGTTATTCTGACTCCCAGGGACCCTTGCAATGTCTAGAGATATTTTTGGTTATCACAACTTGGGGAGAGTGGTAGTGGTGCTACAGGCACATGGTAGACAGAGGCCATGGATGCTGCTAAACAGCCTACAATGCAGAGAACAGTCCCCACAACAAATAATTATCCAGTCCAAAATGTCAAGCATCAGGGTTGAGAAATCCTGTTCTAAAGCAGTCCTATCTAGAAAATGGAGTCCCTGGGTGGTGCAGTTAATGCACTAGGCTGCTAATTGAAAGGTTAGAGGTTCAAGTCTACCCAAGGTGAGCTGGAAGAAAGGACTGACAATCTACTTCTGATAAACCAACCATTGAAAACCCTAGTCTTCTATGTGGGGGGAATCTATGCGACGGTATGGGGGCATCTGTATTTGTGACTATACATATACGTATTTATACACATATATATAATAAAGCACATGGGGGCACAGTTATGGATACTTCTTAGACATAACCAAACATCCCACGGGATTGGTTTTTCTGGGTTTGAAGGATTAGGACCACAGTCACATGAAACATCTACATTAATTGGCATAATTTACAAAGTTATGTTCTACATCCTAGTTTAGTGAGTAGTGTCTAGGGTCTTAAAGGCTTGCAAGCTGCCATCTAAGATACAACTCTTGGTCTCTACTCGTCCATAGCAAAAGAGAAAAAAAGAAAACCAAACACTCAGAGAAGAAACAAGTCTACAGGACAAACAGTCTACACGAACCACGACCTTATCTACCCTGAGACCAGAAGAACTAGATGGTGCCTGGCTACCACTACTGACTGTTCTCATCAGGGTCACAACAGATGGACCCTGATAGAATGGGAAAAAAATGTGGAACAGAGCCTCAAATTCCTTAAAAACAAAAACAAACCAGACTTACTGGACTGGTTGATACTGGAAAACTTCCTGAGACTACTGACCTGAGATACTCATCAAACTTTGAAGTGAAACTAACCCGAAGTCACCTTGTAGCTAAATAACAAACTGGCTCACAAAATAATGAACATCACCTGTAAGTATTCTGCTCCTTTAATGTATCACTTCCATGAGACCAAACAGTCAACAATTACTTTAAAACAAAGAGGAGAATGTAAGGGGGCAGGGAAACTAGATTAATGGAAACAGAACCACCAGAACAGAAATAATGAGAATATTTGCACACTGTGAAGAATGTAACAACGTATGTCACTGAACAATTTGTGTAGAAACTGTTGAATGGGAACCTAAATTCTGTGTTAACCTTTACCAAAAACACAATAAAATATTATTGGGAAAAGAAAAAAGAAAAAAAACCCAGTGGGGCACAGTTTTACTCTGTCACACGTGGGGTCACTATGAGTCTGAATCAATAAGCAACTGTGTTTTTTTTTTTTTAATCCAGAAAACAGCATTTGAAGATGGCATTGTTCATTCATCAAATATTTACTGAGTGGCTACCAAGCAAAGTTTCTGTATCAAGCTCTCCTAGGTGCTGAAGAGTATAGTTATAAATAATGTGTGTAATTTATATAAATATTTAGTATCTACATAGCCTCAAAAAGAATCTCAAAAACAGATGAACACATTCACTACAAGCTGAAAATTTTATACCTTTTTAAAATACTTACCTCCAGGGCCTGCATGCGTTTTAACAGTGTTTTATTTTCATTGTTCTTAATCTTTTCTTCATAAAACTCCAGAAATGTCTTTTTGTAGACTAGTTTCATATTGTACTTCTTTGCCATTCTGTCCAAAAGAAATTATTTAATGAAAAGGCTTCCCAAAAGTTTGTAAACCCTCAATAGCTTACTATTATATAACAGTGACATCTTCTGGCTTTAAAATTCACAATAGGGTGATGAAAAATGATTAAGAGTAACATACCAATAACCATGTCTCTAAGGCAACGTGCAATCTAAATCTCAGTGGGTTGCCAGAAAGCTCTATTATTGTAACAAAATGGGTCAGGAAGAAAAAGTGTCATGGAACTGTGAGATGGGGAAGTAAAGCTATAAGGAATAACTTTTCTATTGATTACATATTTATCTTCTTGATCTCCCACAGCAGCACTGAAAACAGCTTAAAATACTCTCATCTCTTGGATTCTCTGGCAAGATACACTATTAATCTTGGGCTGCTTCTTCTCAGTCTATCTTACAGAATCTTCTTTGACCTAGCTTTGAAATTTTAAGGTTCTGAGAGCATGGTCCTGAGCCCCCCTCATTCTCACTCCCATCTTTACACAGCATGCCAGTGGTTACCTGCAGCGCAGGCATACTTGCTCTGTCATATTCATTTATTCCATCACTTACTAGAAATCCCTGCCTGGATGTGTCACAGGCATGTTCTAACTTCCTGTATCCAAGAGTATCCTGCCAATCTTTGCTATTTGAGCACATCCATCTAATGAGTATGCCAGAAATCTTGGAGTTATCCCAATCATTTCCCTTTCTCCTACACCCACTATGTTTAATACATCACTAAGTCTTGCCCATTTTACCTATAAAATGTACTTCAAATAGGCCTACTTCTTTTAAACTTCATTTGTCTCCATCCTGCTTCAATCACCATTCCTGCTCAGCCATATCAGTCCAGTAACCAACCAGCTTGTTTCCCTGATTCCATTCTTACTCCTCAATTAATTTGAAGCTGCAGCCAGACTAAGCTTTCAAAAATACATACCTGGTTCTGTCCCTTCCCTCCTATGGCCCTTCACTGGCTCTCCAGTGCACTTTGGACACAATTCAAAAGCCTTTAATATGGCTTCCAAGGCACTCATTTACAGAAGGATGTTGCCGCACCTTGAGCCATTCAGCCCCTCACTCCCTAAGATCCAGGCACAATGGCTTTCTTTCAGTCCCCTGAACCAACCAAGTACTTTCCCACTTCAGGGCTTTCACATATATTGTCCCCTCTGACTGGAATATTCTTCCTTCCAGTCTCAACTGTCCAACTCCTGTTCATCCTTCAAATCTTGACTTAAACATCACTTCTTCACAGGTGTCTCCCTTAAATCTTGAATTATATTATGTCTTCCCCATTATGCTCTGTCCCCCTGCCCCCCAACCACTGAATTTGCAAAAATTTATAACTGTATATCTGCAGACAACATGAGGGAACTTAGGGATGGTTTCAGACAACAGGCAAAGGAGAAAAAGGAATTACACAGAAAATAATGAGAAAAAGTTTCACCAATTTCAATAATTTTGCCATACAGATGCTAATTATAGGAGGCAGAGCCAACATGACACGCTAGACACATGCACCATGCTGTCCCTCTGCAGCAGAGACCCAAAAAACTAAGTAAGACAGAAATGTCAATCCCAGAACACTGAAAATCAAATGAAGGGATAAAAAACCAGATGAGAAAGTGACAGAAAACAGAGAACGAGGAGAGATACGGAGTAGGGGTCCCCTGCCAAATGACATGGCACAGCATGGCCATCGTGAAAAATAGCCAGCAACGACCTCGGACAGGGAGTATGGGAAGGCAACTTCACAGAGTTCCCAACAGGAGACTGAGCACCCGGTAACCAAACACACTTTCCCAAACCTCACCCTCCTGATGAGTAGAAGCAAGAACCCCCACCCCCACCCTGGCAGCCCCAACCGCTGGGGTCCATGATAAGAGGCCCCCCTCCAGGGCTCAACCTGCCCCTCCCATCATATGGCTTTTTTTTTTCTTTCTTCCTCTCACTTAGCCCTGTATGTAACCTCCTGCCTTTCCCACTGGCTTCTACGCACCACCACTTTTTTCTTTCCTTTCTTGCTTTTCATTTTCCCTCTGACCTAACCCCATACACCACCTCCCCACCCTTCCCACCGGCCCCTGGGTCTGCCCCACTCCCACTTGCTGACCCCCACCATGCTATTTTTTCCCTCTTTCTTCCCACTTCCCATCTATCACTATACGACACCTTTCCCCCTTCCCACCTGTCCCTGCTGTGCCACCATGGCCCTGGGTCTGCCCCAACCTCATGCACTGGCTCCCACCATGCCACTTTTTTCTCTTTCTTTACTTTCTACCTTCCACCTAGCCCCATACCTCACCTTCCTCCCTTCCTGCCAACCCCTGCCGCGTCGCTGAGGCTAGAGAGCCACCGGCGCGCCGCACCACCCAGGTCCACCCTGCCCCCACGTGCCAGCTCCTGCTGTGCCATTTTTTGTTTTTTCCTTCTCCCTCCCACCTAGCCCCGTACAGTACCTTCCCCATTCCAGCTGCACAGGTCTGCACCGCCCGTCATCCCGCCACTTGACCAACTGCTGAACAGTGGAAGGCAAGTCCATACCACTCCTGTCCAACACCGCTGCCCATCTGGAGAGGGGCTATGAACACTCCCACACCACTAGACCAACATGAGGAGGCAGACAGCACCTCCCAGTCCACCCTTAGCCACTCACCGAACCAGTGTACAGCGAAGGGGGCTTGCCCTGCCTGCAGCTGCCCTGCCCACCCGAATAAGGTGGTGAGAGTTATCGTGTCCACAAACAAGTGGCAAAGCACACCCCACCCACCCATCTTGACATATCAAAACAAAACATAAAAACAGGATGAAACAAAAAGAACATACAATCAATAAATAAAGAAGATAATACCTTACTGTCTTGGAGACAGCAGACAATATCAAAATATGTAACAGACCAGGACAAGATGGCTCCAGCAAGTGACAAAAATAAACAATCAGTTAACCTTCCAGTAGGATAAAAGACACTGGAACTAACTGATATGGAATTCAAAGGACTAATATTGAGAGTTCTTGAAGAGATCAGAAAAGAGATCAAGGAAAACACAGACAAAACCAAGGAAAAATTAGACAAAATCATGGAAAACACAGACATAACCAATGAAAACTTAGGCAAAATAAAGAAAAACACAGAGCAATGGAAGAATTCAGGAAAATAATATAAGAACAAAATGATAAATAATTAGAAACCACACAAAAACAGCAATTAGAAATCCAAAAGATAAACAACAGCATTTCAGGAACAGACAACTCAATAAAAGGTTTTAGAAGTAAATTTGAAACAATGGAAGGCAGAATCAGCGAGACTGAAGACAAACCCATGGACACCACTTTGAGGAAAAACCAGAGAAAAGAATTAGGAAAAATAAAGAAAACCTAAGACTTAAGTGGGACTAAAGTCAGAACAAAAATTTGTGCATGATCAGAGCTCCAGAACAAGGAGAGAAGATGGAAAACAAAGAAAGACTGTTAAAGATTTGAAGGCAGAAAACTTCCGTAATATCATGAAAGATAAAAAAATGACCATCCAAGAAGCTTGATAAACCCTATATGGGATAAACCCCAAAAGAAAGTCACCAAGATATATCATAATCACACTTCCCAAAACCAAAGACAAAGAAAGAATCCTGAGAGCATCTGGAGAAAAACAAAGTCACTTACAAAGGGGAAACAATAAGATTAAACTCATTACTCAGCAGAAACTATGCAGTCAAGAAAGTAATAGGATGACATATATAAAACCTTGAAAGAAAAAAAAAAAACTGCCAACCAAGAATAATATATCCTGCAAAACTCTCTCTCAAATATGATGGTGAAGTAAGAATACTTCCAGATAAACAGAAATGAAGGGAATTAGTAAAAACTGAACCAAACTTACACAAAATATTAGAGGGAGTCCTTTGGTTAGAGAATGAACATTAGAAAACCTGAGTCTAGGACACAGGATGGCATTAGCCGATACCAACCTAGGTAATAAGACAAACTAAAAAACTTAAAAAAGGGTAAGAGAGACATCAATCTGTAAATGACAACATCATCAAAACAATAAAAGGGGAATAAATAGTGCATAAAATAGTATAAAACTTTCAAATGACAAGGAAATCAAGGCAATAGCAGGTAATAAAAAGACTGGTTCAAACTTAGGAAGATAAGGGTAAATTTCAAGGTAACCAAAAAGAAAGTTAACAAACCTACTCATCAAAATAACAACGAAAACATAAAGATTAAATAAACACAAAATACATAATAATGGAAAAAGAATATTTGAACACAAAAGGAACTCAGACAGGAAAGCAAGAGGTACAAAGAAAACATCAGCACCACACACACAAAAAAAGCACAACAATATGACAGCAATAACTCATACCTATAAATAATCACACTGAATGCAAATGGACTAAATGCACCCATAAAGAGGCAGAGACTGGCAGAATGGATAAAAAATATGACCCATGAACATGCTGTCTACCAGAGACACACCTTAGACACAAAGACGTAAACATACTAAAAATCAATGGATGAAAAAATGTATCAAGAAAACAGTAACCAAAAAGGAGCAGGACTGACATACTAACCTCAGATAAAATAGACTTTAATACATAATTGACCATAAAAAACAAGGAAGGACATTATATAATGATTAAAGGGACAATCCACCAAGAAGACATAACCTTAATAAAGATCTATGCACCCAACAACTTGGCTCCAAAATACATAAAACAAACTCGAACAGCATTCAAAAGAGAAACAGACAGTTCCACAATAATAGTAGGAGACTTCAACATACTACTCTCGATAAAGGACAGAACATCCAAAAAGAAACTCTACAAACATATAGAGGATCTAAAGGCCACAACTGACCAACTTGACCTCATAGACATATATAGAACACTTCACCCAACAGCAGCAAATAGTACATTCTTTTCTAATGCACATGGAACATTCTCCAGAAGAAAGCACATTTTAGGTCACAAAACAACCCTCAATAAAATTCAAAACTTTGAAATAATATGAAGCATTTTCGCTGATCACAATGCCATAAAAATAGAAAACAATAACAAGAAGGAAAAAAATCAAATATATGGAAACTGAATACCATCTAGCTTAAAAACAACTGGGTAATAGCAGAAATAAAAATAAAATAAAATAATTCCTAGAATCAAGTAAGAATGAAAACACATCATAACAAAACCTGTGGGACACAGCAATGGCAGTGTTCAGAGGTCAATCTATAGCAAGAAAAGCACACATCAAAAAATAATAACAGGCCAAAATCAAAACATTTATTAGCCCTACAACTTGAACAAATAGAAAGAGAACAGCAAAAGACGCCCACAGGCACCAGAAGAAAGTTAATAATAAAGATTAGAGCAGAAATAACCAAAATAGAGAAGAGAAAAACAATGAAAGAATCAACAAGACCAGAAGTTGGTTCTTTGAAAATATCAACAAAATCAACAAACCACTGGACAAACTGATAAAATAAAATTATGAGAGGAAATGAATAACCCAAATAAAAAATGAGACGGGTGATATCACAACAAACTCAACTGAAATAAAAAGATCATAACAGAATTACTATGAAAACACCATACTCCAAGAAATATGAGAATGTAGAGAAAATGGATAAATTCCTAGAAACACACTACCTACCGAAACTAACACAAACTGAAACAGAAAATCTGAACAGATCCACACAAGAGAAGAGACTGAAGAGGTAATTAAAAAAAAAAGCCCAACAAAAAACAGCCCTGGCCCGGACAGCTTCACTAGAAAATTCAACCAAACATTCAGAGAAGAGCTCATACCAGTACTATTCAAACTATTTCAGAGCATAAAAAGGAAAGAATACTCTCAAATTCATTCTATGAAGCAGCATAACCCTAATACCAAAGCCAGGCAAAGACACCACAAAAAAAAAAAAAAGAAAGAAAAGAAAATTACAGACTAATATCTCTCATGAATATAGATGCAAATATTCTCAACAAAACTCTAGCCAACAGAATTCAGCATCATATCAAAATAATAAAACACCATGACCAAGTGTGATTCATACCAGGTATGTGGGGATGGTTCAACATTAGAAAATCAATCAACGTAATCCACTACATAAATAGAACAAAAGAAAATAATCAAATAATCACTCAATTGATGCAGAAAAGGCATCTGATAAAATCTAATACCTATTCCTGATAAGAACCCTCAATAAAATAGGAATAGGAGGCAAATTCCTCAACATATTAAGGAGCATCTATACAAAACCAACATCTAATATCATTCTCAATAGAGAGAGGCTGATAGCATTCCCCCTGAGAATGCGAACAAGAAAAGGGTGCCCTTTATCACCACTGCAATTTAACATTCTGCTGGAAGTTCTAGCTAGACCAATAAGGCAAGAAAAAGAAAGAAAGGACATCCAAATTGAAAAGAAGTAAGACTATCCCTATTCACAGATGATATGATCCCATACATAGAGAACCCCAACGATTCCCCAAGAAAACTACTAGAACTAATAGAAAGATTCAGCAGAGTAGCAAGATTTAAGATCAAGATATAGAAATTAGTTGGATTCCTATACACTAACAAAGAGAACTTCAAAAAAGAAATCAGGAAAATAATACCATTTATAATAGCACATAAAGAGATAAAATACTTAGGAATAAAGCTAACTAGGGACGTAAAAGACCTATTCAAAGAAAACTGCAAAAACAGTACTGCGAGAAACCAAGAGACCTACATAAATGAAAAAACACGCCATGCTCATGGATAGGAAGACTCAACACTGTGAAAATGTCAATTCTACCCAAAGTGATCTACAGATATAATGCAATCCTGATCCAAATAACAACAGCGTTTTTTAATGAAATGGAAAAACTAAATACCAACTTTACGTGCAAAGGAAAGAGGCCCCAGATAAACAAAGCATTACCGAAGAAAAAACAAAGCAGAAGGCCTCCCACTACCTGATCACAGAACCTACTATACAGCCACGGTAATCAAAACAGCCTGGTACTGGTAGAGTGACAGGCATACAGACCAACGGAACAGAACTGAGAACTCAGACAAAAATCCATCCACACTTATGGTCAGCTGATCTTTGATAAAAGACCAATTATGGTACTGGGGAAAAGACAGTCTTTTTAACAAAAGGTGCTGGCAAAACTGGATGTCATCTTTAAAAAAATGAAACAGGACTCGCACCTCACACCATACATAAAAACTAACTCAAAATGGATCAAAGACCTAAATATAAAACCTAAAAAAATAAAGATCATGGAAGGAAAAATTGGGACAACGCTAGAGGCCATAATACATGGCATAAATAGAATACAAACCATAACAAATGATGCACAGACATCAGATGAGAAACTAGATAACTGGGAGCTCCTGGAAATTAAACACTTCTGCTCATCAGAAGACTTCACCAACGGAGTAAAAAGAGAACCTACAGACTAGGAAAACATTTTTGGCTACAGATGACATTATCTGGCTAGCGTCTAATCTCTAAAATCTACAAAATAATTCAACATCTCAACCACAACAAAAAAAATCAAAAACAACGGGCACAGGATATGAACAGATACTTCACCAAAAAAGACATTCAAGCGGCTAAAAGACACATGAGGATAAGCTCGCGATCGTTAGCCATTAGAGAAATACAACTCAAAACTATCATGAGATACCACGTCACTCCAACATTACCGGCACGAATCAGAAAATAATGGAAGTTGGAGAGGTTGCGGAGAGATTGGTACTCTTATGCACTGCTGGTGGGAATGTAAAATGGTACAACTGCTATGGAAAACAATAATGGCACGTCCTTAAAAAGCTAGAAATAGAAATACCATACGATCCAGCAATCCCTCTCCTAGGAATATACCCTAGGGAAATAAGAGCTGTCACAGGAATAGATATAAGCACATACATGTTCACTGCAGCATTATTCACAGTAGCAAAAACAGGAAACAACCTAAGTGCCCATCAACAGGTGAATCAATAAACAAATTATGGTACATAAACACAACAGAATACTACACAACGATAAAAAACAATGATGAATTCATGAAACATCTCACAACATGGATGATCCTAGAGGGCATTATGCTAAGTGAAATAAGTCAATCACAAAAGGATAAATATTGTATGAGACTACTATTATAAGAACTTAAGAAAAGGCTTACACACAGAAAAAAAGAATCTTTGATGGTTATGAGGGAGGGGAAACCAGTAAGTAGATAGTAGACAAGTGCCATCTTCCATGAAGGGAAAGACAACACACAACATAGGGGAAGTTTGCACAACTTAACCAAGGCAAAGTCACAGAGCCTTCCTAGACACATTCAAACACACTGAGGGACCGAGTTACTGGGGCTGAAGTCTGGGGACCATGGGCTAGGGGGATGTTACAGATTGAACTGTGTCCCCCAAAAACGTGTGTCAACTTGGCTAGGCCATGATTCCCAGTATTGTGTGATTGTCCACCATTTTGTCATCCGATGTGATGTTCCTATGTGTTGTAAATCCTACCTCTATGGTGTTAATGAGGCAGGATTAGAGGCAGTTATGTCAATGAGGCAGGACTCAATCTACATTAGGTTGTATCTTTTGAGATAGAAAAGCAAGCAGAGAGAAGGAGGGACCTCATCACCATCAAGCAAGAAGAGCCAAGAGCGTGCATCTTTTAGACCCGGGGTCCCTGCACTGAGAAGCTCCTAGACCAGGGGAAGCTTGATGATAAGGGGCTTTCCCCTGAGTCAACAGAGAAAGAAAGCCTTCCCCGGAGCTGGCACCCTGAATTTGGACTTCTGGCCTCCTAGACTGTGAGAGAATAAATCTGTCTTTGTTAATGCCATTCACTTGTGGTATTTTTGTTATAGCAGCACTAGGTAACTAAGAATTTGGTATTGAGAGAGCAGGGTGCTGCTCTAACAGATACCTCAAATGTGGAAGTGGTTTTGAAACTATGCACGGATAGGGGCTGGAAATTTTATGAAGTGCCTAATAGTAAAAGCCCAGACTGCCTTGAAGAGACTGTTCGTGGAATTATGGACATCAAAGACAATTCTGACGAGGATGCAGAAGGGAATGAGGGGAGCTGTTACACCGGAGATGGTGCAGATGACGAGAAGCAAAAGCAGAGAAATGGCAGCAGCAGAACCAGGAGACCAGCGTAAGACAGCAGTGGAGCCAACCCATGGCACCAGAGCTAAGTGCCTTCGCGCAAGAGGCTTCCCGGTAGAGTGGGGTGCCTCCAGGTACTTACTGGTGGAGCTACAGAGTGCTGGAACACCTTCCCCATCAGGGCAGACAAGGGAGGTGAGGCCCACAGGGCTGAGAGACCAAGCAACTAGGAAGCAGAAGCTAGAGACAAGAAACACAGGAAGCAGAGCTGACTCAGCCTCAAAGGGTAGGGCCATGACCTCTGGGGTCTCAAAGGGTGGAGCCACAGCCTCTGGGGTCTCAAAAGGTGAGGTCACACCCTCCTAGGCTCCAAAGAGTCAGATCTTCACAAACTCTCTTCCAGAGCGTGAGGCTGCCATTCACAAGTGCCAGTGGTATGGGGCTGGATCTGCTGCCCAAAGCTGAGGGGGTGGGGGCGCCATGCCCAATTGGCAGAAGAACAGGGCCTGCCAGGGCTGAGGGGTTAGGGTCACCACTCAGATGGACTAGGAGAATGGGGCCGCCCAAATGTGAGGGAGCAAAGTTGCCATTCAAGTGGGCCTGAAGGTGGAGCTGAAGCCCAGGGCCGAGGGGCCTCCACCCAGAATTCGAAGAGCGGTCAAAACCCAGAGTCTGGAAGACAGGGCCATTGTCCAAATGGTCTCAGAGAACAGAAGATAATTTTCAAGCCTTGAGAGCTAATGTAATATGTTCTGCTGACTTCCTTCATACCTATTATCCCTTCTTTCCCCTCAATCTCTCCCATTTGTAATGGAAATGTCTAGCTTGTGGTAGTTCCACCATCGCACTTTGGAAGAAGATAACTTGTATTCTAGATTTCACAGATGAAGATGAATTTTTGGAATTTGGACTTGGAGTTGATTTAAGACTTTTGCTATATGACAGGGTAAATGTGTTTTGCATGTGGCAAGGACATGAATTTTGGGGGGCCAAAGGGTGAAATGTTATCATTCCATCTAGGTCATTTGGCGTAACATACTTCATGAAATAAACGTTCTATATCTGACTTCGGTAAGTAGTGTTTGGGGTCTTAAAAGCTTGTGACTAGCCATCTACGACACACCTGTTGGTCCCATCTCGTCCAGAGCAAAGGAGAATGAAGAAAACCAAAGATACAAGGAAAATACTAGTACAAAGGAGTAATGGACCACATGAAACACCGCCTCCACCAGCCTGAGCCCAGAAGAATTAGATGGTGCCTGGCTACCATCACCGACCACTCTGATAGGGATCACAATAGAGGGCCCTGGGCAGAGTGGGAGAAAAATGTAGAAGAAAATTCAAATTTAGAAGAAAAGACCAGACTTACTGGTCAGACACAGACTGAAGGAAC
This sequence comes from Trichechus manatus latirostris, assembly GCF_000243295.1. Taxonomy (NCBI): domain Eukaryota; kingdom Metazoa; phylum Chordata; class Mammalia; order Sirenia; family Trichechidae; genus Trichechus; species Trichechus manatus. The sequence continues at coordinate 301,755 of NW_004444198.1, forward strand.
CCCTGAGACTATGGCCCCCAGATTCTCTGCTAACTCAAAACTGAAGCCAGTCCAGAAGTCCACCTTTCAACCAAAGATTAGACAGGCCTACAAAACAAACAATAACACATGTGAGGAATGTGCTTCTTAGTTCAATTAAGTATACGAGACCAAATGGGCAACACTTGCCCAAAACCAAAGATGAGAAGGCAGGAAGCAACAGGAAATTTGGACGAATGGACACGGGAAACCTGGGGTAGAAAGGGGGAGAGTGCTGATACATTACCGGCACTGCAACCAATAATCACAAAACAATTTGTGTATGAATTTCTGAATGAAAAACTAATTTGTGCTGTAAACTTTCACCTAAAGCACAATAAAAATGAAAAAAAGAAAATGGAGAAAAACAAATTAGTGAGTATCCTTAAAGATAAAAATTAAAAGTAGATAATATTACATAATATGTATTAAAATAATAATGAAAAAATGATAATTTCATGTCCGATAGTACTAAGTTTTGGTTTATAAATCCCTATTAATGCTATCTTTATATAGAATGTGATGACTAAGGTTTTAAATTTAAGAAATGTAAACTATCAAACAAGTTGATAGTCATTTCTCACCTTAAATCTTTTTGCAATAGCATCATAATTTTTACAACCAAAATTTTTATAAACCTTAGATTTCAAGAGCACAAGTCCTGTGATTTGGAGAAAGAATACTGAGGGTTCATTGTAAAAACGCTGAAAAAAGACAGAGTGGAAGACTTGCCACGTGGTTATGTACTTGCCAGGTACTCCATGATTTCCAAGTTCACTTAAAATGAATGTAATCAATGAGAGGCCTATACATTTAGAGTGCATGTGAAAATGATATAGCTAGCTAGCTAGCATACTTTTTAGCAGTCAATAGAGACAAAAGACAAGGGTCAGTGAGGACCTGAACCAAATATTTTCTCTCGGTAATTAGAGGATTTTCAGTTGTCTCAGTCCACAACTTTCTTACTGAGAGAATGCATTTTTCCCTGTCTTGAGAGAGCTAGTTCTTGGTTAAAAGAAAAGGTATGACTTACAAGTTTTTTCATTAGATCCTAAAATCCCCATCTGATTAAAGTTCTGATTTAATTCTAAACTACTCTGTAGATATGACTGAGTTTTTAAGGAGTGAATTTCCAGTCTTATAATAGAAACTTCTTAAAATTAAAAAAAAATTATAATTTTGTTCAGTTCCTTAAAGAAATGGCAAAAGGGCATCTCAAAATCCCCTATGTGTCTCCTCTAATACCTGTTTCAATAAATAATAATACAGAAAAAAACTAGATATTAAAACCGATGACTTGTGACTTTATAAACTTATCATCATTAGGCAATTTAAGTAGCAGAAGCTGGTAGTGCTTGTTCTGTGTAAAAAACAAACTAAAAAAATTTTCATTTTATTATCTTCTTGGGTACCTTAAAGTCTCCACCTTCATTAACTGAAAGTCAAAAAAAACACCAGTCATATACTGAAAACATTTATCTAATTTCTTCTTTTATAAAGTTGAAGAGTAACACTATTTCCCAAAACTTTACTAATTTTAAGAACACAAAAACAAAATGTGATTTAAAAATTTTAATTTTATAGTTTATGTTTATAAATTATGCATGTATTTTCCTTAGGCTAAATGACAGTGCTACTTAATTGTCTTGTATTACTGCATAAAATGTTTATATTGTAAAACTCCTGAAAATCCTGTACCCATAATTTTACAAACTGATTCACTCATAATTCAAATAATCACCAACCAAAAATAAGCAAATAAAGCTGCTCTTTTTCTCAGTTAATATTCAAAATAATTTTCTTTCTTGTAAAGTAGCCCATCAAGATCAGCAGTGTTCTACATTTAGGTTTATTATTATACTTTCCCTACCAGGAAACCCCAAGACCAAGGTGCATCACAAGGCCTTGAAGCCTTACCTGATAAAGCCTGGTACCCCCAACTTTTCCCATGTCTATGGTTTGCCAGGACTCCTAGGGATTGAGGTGCATGAGTTAACACATTCCTGAATCAGGATTTTTATTACCAACAGTGCCTGTGAGACACAGGCAATTTCAAAGCTACAGTGAAATGCAAAACAACTTTTAATACCTGTCCTGTCCCAAAAAAGGAGGATCTTTGATTTATGAAGATTCGTTTTATACTATCTGAGTTACCAGCAGTTAAACCTAAAAAAAAATCTGCTGCTGCTTGTAATATCAGGTATTTTCTGCCACAAGTTGAAGACAATAGGCTCCCTTTCTCACCCATCGGATTCAATAATTCCATAAAATGAGGAAAAAAAAAACAAAAAAAAAAAAAACAAGCAAGGCTATAAGAGATCTATGGCACCAATCCTGGGTCTGAGGTTACAGTCTTTTTTATAAGGCTATACCTTTTCTTTGGGCCACATTTAAAATAAGGAATGAATAAGTTGTTTTTTTGTTTTTCCTTTTCTTTCTCTCCTAAGACAAAAAGACATAATAACAGATTGACATTCTTACTCATTTAGCAATGGAAAATAGACCAAGAATTCAGGGACATCCACAACACCTTCCAAGTTGAAATCATATTTGCAGCCAAATAAAGGATAATTTCCTTTCTTCTGAAATTTCACAGTATATATTTCATTTCCAAATGATTCTGTTTCTGAAGCTTCAAGGCGTTTTCTGTAAGGGTTACATCCCACCCACCAAAAGAAAAAGATTAAAATTGTTATTAGCTCAGACCGCTACATAAACTTATTTTGATCAGATGATGCATGTGAAAAAACTACACTATGAAATAAAAAATGTGTTTAATTAACTTCTTCAACTGAATCTGGGCTACTTTTAAGAGGCAATATAATTAAAGAGCATTAATAGTCTGGAAATTAGGCTGGAAGTAATATTGGCATCCTGATACATGGTTCCATCTTGTGCCTCAGTATCTGATCTGCAGTTAGTTTACCTCTATAAACTCTACCTTGATATAACATCAATCTCCAACTTACACAGGGCTAAGTTTTAAAAGTTCATCTGTAAATTTATCTTTTGAACTTAGATTTCAAATATTTACTCAAATACATCATCAGCACTTATTCAACTCTAAACACATAAGTCTTTCAAACAATAGCTGTTCACTAATTCAGTTATGTAAATTTAATTGGTCCTAATTGGCCTAATTGGGAAGGAGCCCTGGTGGCACAATGGTTTAGCACGGGGCTGCTAACAGAAAGGTTAGTGGTTCAAAGCCACCCAGCGGCTCCATGAAAGAAAACACCTGGCTATCTGCTAGTATAAAGATTACAGCCTAAGAAACACTATGGGGTAGTTCTACTCTCTCCTGTAGCGTTGCTATGAGTTGGAATCGACTCGATGGCACACTACAACAAATAAAATTGGTCTAATTGAAAGAAACAAATGGTACATTTAAAAACTTCTGATGAGCAATGACTATTTTCTGATAAAAATTTACTATTTTAAAGTAAGGTTAACATCCTATGTTGTATAAACCCTAATTCTGATAAACATTTGCTACTATTAAGTAAGCTTAGTACTAAATATTTTGTAAACCATAATATACTTAAAAGTACTTACATCAGCTCAAAGCTATTGGGAGTGGTACCAATAAAATAGCCTCCAGGGCTAAGTCTCTCACAAGCATTCCTGAGCATTATGTCAGCTTGCTCATAGGACTCAAACGAGTAATGACAGGCAAACTGACAACTACAGATATCAAAGCACATTTCTGGATCATGGAGTTTGCCAATCAAAAGTTCCTGAAATAAATTAAAATGGGTTAAGATTTTAAAGTAACTACAATATGGATAAAAACTTATCAGTAACTTGATTTCTAGAATTTAGAGATCTTATGAAAAAAGTAGACATATGACCTAACTGAAAAGCTGGCAGTTTGAAGCCACCCAGCAGCTCTGTAGGAGAAAAGACCTGGCAATCTGCTCTTGTAAACCCTGTGGAACAGTTCTACTCTGTCACATTGGGTCACTATGAGTTGGAAATTGATTTAACAGATCCTAATAACACAACAACAAGCCCTCTCACCAACCTATCCTTTCCCTCACATTAGTTCTATTTAATAAGGGCCATAAAGAAATCATTCTCTTACTCTGGTTCAACAGAATAATTTGACTGTTAATTTTATAGTAACTTAAAAAATTACGGATTCTGAAATGATGTTAAAAAAGCATATCAAATGACATTTAAAGGAGTTGATTCTTCCAATTGGCTTTACTCTGAAAGCTAAAGTACAATAGTTTTACCAATAACCTAGGATAAAAAAACAAAACAAAACAAAAAGACTGGCCTTAGGTATTTTTAAAAAATGCAAACCTGTTTTAAAGATTTCCAACTTTCTAGCAGTACATTACCTTTCCTTATTTTCAAAACCATAAACAAAATGAGTATGAGTAAGTACTTATAATAGTTTAGTGAGCTAATGAGTCAAAGAACATAAAGTTCAATGTGGGACTTTCACCACTCAAGTGCCTCTACAGTTTTTAAACTTCATAGTTTATGTTGGCAAATTTCCGTAATAAATTATAAGGTGAACAAAACATACTATAAGCTCAGTTAAACACTTCAAAATAGTAGAAAATAAATCCAAATAGAAAAGCAACAAATGATTTCAAAAGTTCACGTTATTAAAAGCAAAAATGTCCTGCAGTACCCAATCACTCTTTTAAGGAAATTTATCATAATAAAATTTCTTGTTGAAACTAAAAACGCATGTCCTAGGATTTATGTCTCAAAGGACATGAAAAAAATTAGTTGATTTTTAAAACAAATCATTTACTCAAAGTAAAAATGTAAAAAGCAAATTAAAAAAAAAAAACTATACCTTTGAACAATCAGCAGTTATAAATTCTGCATTAAAAATATATTCATTATCACGACAGCGATGTTTCATGTCCTCATACCGTTGCTGGCATTGTTTGACAGAAACATCAGCAATATCTGGAGGAAGAAGAGAGTTAGTAACTGTTAAACAGGGCTTCAAACCAGTTCTGCCATGGTTGATGGAAAAACCTGGAAGAGACCTGAATTTTTACAATTTGTGTGATCTGGAATGATAAATGGACAGGAAAAATTATAGGTCGAAGTCTTTGAATGGGAGACTCAGAAGAGGTGCAGCGAGCCATCTCAGGAGCCTAATGTGTGACACTGGATTACGGCAGGACTGAGGAGAGTGACACATGTTCTATGTGGTGAGGTCTGCTGCCATCTTTGAGGAGGGCACTTCTGTTTCCAACTCTGCTCAAAATCCAATGGGCAAGAGATTTGGTTTGTTTTCTAAGAGAAAGATTAAGTTTCTAGCAGAGCTTCGACCTGTAATTTTTCTTGTTCTGGTTATCATTCCAGTTCACCCACATTTTAAAAATTCAGGTCTGTTCCAGTGTCGCTTCCTTAGCCACGACCGAACCGGGAAGAACTGCTTCGAAGCCCCGCTGTTAACACATACCCACAGACTGAGAAGTGACAAAATGTAAACGTAAGAACAGTAGAAATCTAGAAATTTATCTAAACTTTGGCGTGAAATCCAGCCTTAGCGCACAAGGGAAAAGTTCTATTTCCTTCAAAATAAAAGAGGAAAAAGTTATTATCCCAATGCAAATGCCCTACTGATTTTCAAAAGGGACTAAAGGCTTTTTCATTAGGTAAAATAATAGAAAAGGTCTTCCATGATTTTTAAATGCTTACTCAAAGTCAAAAGCAGAAAGTTTAGATTAAACTTTGAATTATAAAACCCAACAGTATAAACCCACTTTTGGAAATAACAAGTTTCTATCTGTGCATATTTATAATTCATGCAATACTTGTGGTTGTTGTTAGTTGCCATCTAGTCAGCACTGATCCATGGTGACCCCATGAATAAGAGAACGAAACATTGGCTGGTCCTGCACCATCTTCATAATCACTGGTATGCCTAAGTCCTTGGTTGTAGCCACCGTGCCAATCCACTTCATAAGGATTCCCTTCGCCTTTGCTGGCCCTCCACTTTACCAAATATGATGTTCTTCTCCAGAGACTGGTCCCTCCTGATGTGTCCAAAGTAAGCGAGTTGAAGTCTTTAACAATATTCTGTGATCCCTAGGGTTTTCACTGACTAATTTTTGGAAGTAGATCGCCAGGCTTTTCTTCCTAGTCTTAGTCTGGATGTTCCACTGACACCTGCCCACCATGCGTGACTCTGCAGGTATTTGAAATACTGGCGGAATACCTTCCAGCCAAAGAGCAACATCCAAGTCACCACAGTGCAAAAAACTGACAGGTGGTGGATGCAATATATACTTTAATTAAAACACAAACACAAAAGACTTTGAAAAAATAAAAGTAAATTCACCAAGAATAACTGAGTACCATAGTCAAATCATAAATTATAGTTTTTGTAATTTAAAAAAATACAAAATTTACCAATACCTGGACTAAGAGTTTCTATTAAAGAAAAGAAAAGACAAGAAAACGAAAACACCACATCATATTCTTGGTAAATTGAGAATAAGATAAAATCTAGTAAGACAAAACTCACATTTAACTTCGGAAATAGCACCAAATAACTTCATAAAATATAAGCAACTCAAGGTAATATTAACCCAAATATACTTAATGAATTCTGTATCTTCAACCAACAAGTTTTATCACTACTACCAAAAACACTATTTTTATATATACATATACAGATAAAATTTTTATTTATT
>NW_004444198.1:308546-316263 GCF_000243295.1 Trichechus manatus latirostris
AATATATATATATACATATACAGATAAAATTTTTATTTATTGTGCATTTGCTACCTGTTTAAACAAACTATTGCTAAGGAATGTAAACTTACAAATAAAAAAAAAACCAAACTCGCTGCCATTGAATCAATTCCAACTCATGGCAACCTCGTGTATTACAGAGTAGAACTGCTCCATAGGATTTTCTTGGCTGTAATCTTTACAAAAGCAGATCGCCATGCCTTTCTTCCATGGTGCTGTCAGATGGATTCAAACCACCAACCCTTTGGTTAGTAGCTGAGTGCAAACCATTCACGCCACCCAGGGACCAGTAAACTTTTAACCCAACTTTAAAAGTAATACTAATAGAATTACCTTAACTCATGTATTTCCTCACCCCTGTACATTATATTCAACTTTTTTAAATAGGTATTTTCAAATATGTTTAAAAGTAAAAAGATTAGTACAATGAACTACCATGTACTCATGTATCCAGCTTCAACAACCATCAAGATTTTGTCATGTTATTTCATTTCTTCCCTCAACTTCTTCCTTTTGCTTGAATTTAGCAAATCCCAGATTCCTACCATTTCCCCTAGTCATTCTTCAGTATGTATATCTAACAAATTAAAACTATTATTTTGAACAGAGGCACAGTATCATTATCATGCCCAACAAACCACCACCTATTATTTGGGTGACCATGAATACTCGTCGGCCCAGCACACCCAATACCTCAAGAGTTCTGTTTGCCCAGCACAGTGCTGGAATACACGTGGTATCTCAGAGTTCTGTCTGGTATGGTTTGTATCCCAGAAAAAATAGGCCAGTTTGGACAAAAAAAAGAAATATGGTTATATGATCATTTCATTTAACACCCAGTCCATGTTTAATTTCCCCCAATTATCTAAACACTTTCTTGCAGTGCTTATGTTTCAGTAATGATACAAAAAGGTCCACATGTTACATTTGGTTTTTATTAAATCAACATTCATTTGCTGAAGAAACAAGGTCGTTTGTCCTGCAGAATTGCCTACATTTTAAATTTGGCTGACTGTATCCATGTGGAGTTAGGATTTCCCTCCATGTCCTATATTTTCTGTCGTTAGATCTAAGAGCTTGTTTAGACTGAAGTTCACTTACTTAAGGCAGTGATTCTCAAAGTGTGGTCTGTGGACCCTTGGGGATTTCTGAGACACTTTCAGGGGGTCCCTCAGATCAAAACGATTTTCTTAATAATACAAACACTATTTTCATAAAATACATTATTTGCCTTTTTCCCTGTGGAGCAAATCTGCTGCAAAAAAAGTTTAGTGTTAAAAAGCCAAGATGTCACTTTAATGACTAAGGTGCACCTGACCCAAGCCATGGTGTTTTCAATCACCTCATATGCATGTGAAAGTTGGACAATGAATTAGGAAGACTGAAGGAAAATCGATGCCTTTGAATTATGGTGTTGGGGAAGAATACTGAATTACCATGGACTGCCAGAAGAACAAACAAATCTGTCTTGGAAGAAGTACAGCCAGAATGTTCCTTAGAAGCAAGGATGGCGAGACTTCGTCTCACAGTTTGGACGTGTTATCAGGAGGGACCAGTTCCTGGAGAAAGACATCACGCTTGGTTAAGACGGTCAGTGAAAAAAGAGGAAGACTTTCAACAAGATGGACCGACACCATGGCTGCAAGAATGGGTTCAAACAAAACAATGATTATGAGGATGGCTCAGGATGTTTCACTCTGTCGTACACAGGGCTGCTATGAGTCAGAACTGACTCGACGGCACCTAACGACAACTGTGTTGAAATTTGCATGGATGGTGCAAAAGCAATGGTAGATAAAATTGCTAGCACCTTAGCAATGAATACAAGGTAGTATGACCAAACTGTACCAGTAATACTTCATGTATTCTTCATCACCATATACTAGCAGGAAAAAAAAGCCAGTTTCACTAAAGAATGTTCTTGATAATGCAGTAAAAATTGTACTGACTCTGGAATACATCTCTTTTTAATACCCTTCATAGAGCCCTAGTGGCGCAGTGGTTAAGAGCTGTGGCTGCTAACCAGAAGTTCGGCAGTTTGAATCCAACGGCTGCTCCCAGGAAGCCCTATGGGGCAGTTCTACTCTGTCCTATAGGGCCACTATGAGTTGGAATCGACTCAATGGCCATGGGTTTGGGGGATTTTTGGCATATGATAAAATAGGAAGTTGCAAAACATTTCTGTATACCAGTTTGATGGTTGTCTTGAAGAAGAGCACTGATGAGATTGTGTTAGTTGTGAGCTGTCCTGGCCATTTCTTTCATACAAAATTATTGTAACTTTGGAGAATCACTGACCACTATGGTTATTTGGACTTAGATATCTGGCAGAAGTTTTGAAAAATAAACAAAGTGAGCCTGTTACCTAAAGGAAAACAATGGATAGTATTTTTTGCCAATGATAAAATCCGAGCTGTCAACTGGAAATCAGAATTCTGAAAAACCTGTATCCACCATCACAGGCATTTTCCCAGTACTTACCATTTTACGATAGGTAGAAAAGCAAACGTGATTTCTTGATGTCAACATTTGGAAGATCTGTGTAACTTCAGTAATTAAACATTTACCAAATACTACAAAATCATGTGGGGCAAAAAGGTTCACTCAAAGTACAAGACAGACAAGTGGATTTTAATGTAGTAGAGGAGAAAAAGTTCATAGATAGGGTTTCAGATAATGGTTTCAGATTACACACTGCAATCATTTAAAAAAACTTGCACTTGTCAAGTTTGATGTAGTATCAAAGACGAATATCCAATTATCTGCAAAAGCTGTTAAAATACTCCTTCATTTTACAACTACTTATCAACCAAAATAATGTATAACACACTGAATACAGAAACAGAGAATTCAGTTGTTTCCTACTAATCCAGACACTAAAGAGATTTGCAAGAATGTAAAACAATGTCAATCTTCTCACTAAATTTTATTTTTCAATGAATTAAAAAATATTTTAAAAATTCTTATTTACAATAAATATCAACAGATATAACCCATATACACAAAAGCTCTTTGGGATCCTTAATAATTTTTAAGAGTGCACAGGGGTCCTAAAACCAAAGTTTGAGAACTGCTCAGGTAGGCATTGCCTCACAGGTGATGCTGGGTACCTCCTATTATTAATCACATCAGAAAGAACATGATGCCTGGTTGTCCCACTTGCAGTGTGAAGACCGATCAGTTAAATTCAGATGATTAATTCATGTATTACGTTACTATCAATCTTTCACCTCATGGCTTTAGCATCTTTTTATGACTGTTGGCTACATCTATTATTTCACCAAGTGTTGGAAAATAGTGATTTTTTTTTTTTATCATTCCTCCTGTACTTATTACCCATAATTTTTCAAAAAAGAACAAATTTCCCTTACTATCTATTCGGTTGTCTTGAAATGCTGTTCATAACAACTGCTTGATTCTGCCTCACTAATTTATGCATTTCAGAATAGGGAATAAGTTCCCTAGCAATCTACAACAGTGAGCAATGAGGTTTTTTCCTTTATTTGATGTTTCAAACCATTGCAATCATTATTTCCTTTTCAAATTGTCCTATCTTTGGCCAGTGGAAGCATTACTAGGTTTGCCCTTTAGACACGATTCCAACCGTTTTTGATAGCTTCCTTCCTTGAGAAAGGACAGGTTATCCCAGACTCCTTACCCATATTATAAATCTATCAGGAATGTCTGAGAATTCATTTTTAAAAATACTCATCTTGTGCACAGCCCCCAGATATCTTGCCAAAAGCGTCATATTGAAAATGCTATCTTTCTTTCCCACATCATTTATGTCTCTTACCGGTACAAACTAGCTTGTTAATTCTTCCTTTCTTCCACTTGAGCAAATCTCCCCCTTTACCACATCCCAGGTCCAAAACAGTGATACCGTGTTTTTTTTTCTGTCGCACCTTTTCTAAAAATTCCCCTAAAAAAAGAAAATTAGTCAGAATTATCTCTTCTTCATTTCACCAAAACATAAACTGTTATCTCTACTAACCGACTTACCTCTGACACGTAATATAAACTACTACACATTCATTTATAAAGTTAATTTATAACTTTTGGCAAACATTTCAAAATACAACTAAAAGTTACTTAGATCTTGTAGCAGTAGAGATCAGGCTCTGTGTGTGACATTTTAGGAAGTTAAAAGAATTATCTGAAGCTTCCTTTCAGAATTCAGTTCAACAATACCAGACATTTTTATCTTTAAAAGTTAGTAAATTACCATCAAAACTAGTAGACCCAGTAAAATCCAACCGTTGTTGAGTTGATTTCAACTAATAACAACTCCATGTGTTTCAAAGCAGTTTTCTATGGTTGATTTTTCAGAAGTAGATCACCAGTGCTTTCCTACGAGGAGCCTCTGGGTGAACTTGAACCTCCAACTTTTCAGTTAAAAGCTAAGCACATTCAGCGTTTGCACCACCCAGGAACTCCTTTAAAGGCTCAGAGGTAAAAAAAAAAAAGGCACCATACTTCCCCTTTTCCTGGAATTTTACTGACTTAATGTAACCTGAATATTTAATCCACCATAATGACTATGCTATTGATCCAAAACTATTAGAATGAAATGAAATTAAGGTGGTGCAGTGGTTAAAGCTGCTAACTGAAAACGTCAGTGGTTCAAACTCACCAGCCACTCTGCGGGAGAAAGATATGAAAGTCTGCTTCCACAGATATCCATAGCCTTGGAAACCATATAGGGCAGTTCTACTCTGTCCTACAGGGTCGCTATGAGTCAGAATTGACTCAACGGCAATAAATTTGGTTTGGTTTTTTTAGAACACTATTCTAAGTACTATATCAATTAAATGCTCGTTAATATCTTACGAACCCAACCAAGAGTAAACATTAAAAGAATTTATCTCAAAGGCATAGTTCTGGCTCCAAATTTATTAAATCAAAGTTCGATAATTAAATTCACAGGGATTAAAGACCTAGGAGTTTGGCATGTGGTTAATCATTTTGGGAGAAAAAAAAATTAGACATTAGCTGAAGTAAAAATTTCTAATTCTAGGAGAGGCGGGGCCGAGATGGCATAGTCAGACGCTTCAAGTGGACCCTCTACAACAAAGACCCTAAAAAACAAGTGATTCAATTATATATGGCAATCTGGGAGCCCTGAATATCAAAGGCAGAGTTAAGGAAATCGGACTGAGTGGCAGGGGGAGGGAGAGATGGTTTGGAAGCAGCGAGGACTTGCCAGACCTGAACCGGTGACAGCCTGAGCCCTTCAGGCCTGAGAAGCTCATGGGTAAGCAGTGAGGCAGGCAAGCAGCGGTGCTCGGGAGTCACACTGTCCGCACCAGGAAAGACCCAGTGCCAGAAAGTCTACACGGCCACTCAGAACCAGTGAGAAGCAGCCTTCATCGGCGAAAGATAAGTACTTGCGTACGACTTAATACGTGGATCAAAAACACCACCCTTAGGGAAAAACCTCTCTCCCATTTACCTCCCCGCTCCCTGCTCTGCACTGGGTCCCGGCCCGGCTTCAGCAATTGCTGAGTCCCCTGGGTCAAAAGTAGGATCCGTCACACACCCGGAGCCATTCTCCTTGCCTTGGAGAGTGAAAAAATTAACAAATGGGAAAAAATAAACTGTCAGCTCCCCTATGCCAGGAACCCAGGATAGGCACATCTCCTTTGCCTAGGAACAGGCATAAGGAATCCATAAACTCTGAGTACCCTTCCGCCTGCATAGACATCTGTGGGCCCATCTCAACACTGTAGGCTCTCATTACCGCAGCACAACAGGGTATGTACCAGAAGTCTAACTTCAACTGTTTCAGCTGTGAAGCGGCAAGTTCTTGACATCTGACACTGCTTTGCCCATTAAGCATGGTCTTCACCTACCCACATCAGGGGCCTGAGGACTGGCGGCTCCACCCATGCCACCTAACAACCTGGAAGAGGGGCCCATGAATAAGAGGTGCCCCCCAATCCTTAAAGCCAACAGCATTAGGTGCTCATAGTCCGGCTGCAAAACCCACCCACCTACGCGCTGTAGGGAACAGGGACATGCCTTCCTCCTGGACACTCGGGGGCAGCCATCAGCCCCTTGTCTTGCTCAAAGTGTGTCCCCCTGCTGCAGCCAGATGCCTGTGCCCACAGCAATCACCCATGCCTGTCTAGGACTGTTAAGTGAGAGCCCATACCACACACTTGGTGGCTATCTACTTGGGCACCTGAGCTGAATCCATACAGGAGTGGGCGGACTCCTGAGCTCACATACCTAGTAACAGATCTAACCACCTGGTGATGGGACATTAGAGCTTCAAAGGTGCCAATAATCAAACTAGCTCACACGAGCAGCCTATTTGGGCATATCAAAACAAAACAAGAAACTAGGACACAGTAAACAAACATAAAATAAAAAAAAGTAATAACTTATTGATGGCTCGGAGACAACCGTCAATATCAAATCACATAAAGAGGCAATCCATGATGGCTTCAGCAAGCTCCCAAAATAAAAAAATCTAGAAATTTTCCAGAGAAGCAAAATTTCTTGGAATTACCGTAGGCAGAATACGAAAGATTAATATACAGAACTCTTCAAAAAATTAAGAAGAAAATTAATCAAAACGCAGAACATGCAACAGAGAAAATTAAAAACATTAGAGAAGAGCATAATGACGAATTTAACAGGCTGCAAGAATCCATAGAGAGACAGCATTCAGAAATCCAGAAGATTAACAATAAAAGTTCAGAATTAGGCAACTCAATAGAAAGTCAGAGGAGCAGAATTGAGGCAATGAAAGTCAGAATTAGTGAAATTGAAGGTAAAGCACTTGACACCAACTTATTTGAGGAAAAATCAGATAAAAGGATTTAAAAAAATGAAGAAACCGTAAGAATTATGTGGAACTCTATCAAGAGGAATAACCTAAGAGTGACTGGAGTACCAGAACGGGGCGGGGGGGCGATAACAGAAAATACAGAGAGAACTGCTGAAGTCTTGTTGGCAGAAAACTTCACCGATACCATGAAAAATGAGACAATACTATCCAAGATGCTCATCAAACCCCACATAAGGTAGATCCCAAAAGAAAGTCACTAAGACATATCATAATCAAACTTGCCAAAACCAAAGACAAAGAGAGAATTTTATGAGCAGCTAGGAATAAACAAAAAGTCATCTACAAAGGAGAGTCAAGAAGAATAAGCTTGGACTACTCAGCAGAAATCATGCAGGCAAGAAAACAATGGGATGACATATATAAAGGCTTGAAGGAAAAATACTGCCAGCCAAGAATTATATATCTAACAAAACTGTTTCTCAAATATGATGGCGAAATTAGGGCATTTCCAGATAAACTAAAGTTTAGGGAATTTGCAAAAACCAAAGCAAAATTACAAGAAATAATAAAGGGAGTCCTCCGGTTAGAAAATCAGTAACATCAGATAACAACCCAAGACCAGAACACAGGACAGAGCAACCAGATATCAACCCAGACAGGGAAATCATAAAAATAAATCAAAACTAAAACACTGAAAATAGAGAAACAGATGTCAATATGTAAAAGATGATGACATCAAAACAAAAAAGAGGGACTTAAAAAATGTAGACATAGATTTTTCATATGCAGAGGAAGTCAAGGCAATTTAAAGAAATAAAAGACTGGTATAAACTTAGAAAAATAGGGGTAAAAATTAAAGTAACCACAAAGGAAACTAACAATTCTACAAGTCAAAAAAAA
>NW_004444198.1:316363-354053 GCF_000243295.1 Trichechus manatus latirostris
AAAAAAAAAAAAAAAAAAAAAACAACAACAAAATATAAAGCCTCAGCAAACACAAAATCAACAACAATAAAAAAGATGAAAAGAAAATACAGAAAGAAAAGCGAATCAGCACAGAAAATTAAGTGGAACAAAGAAACTGTGAACAAAAGAAAAAAAAAAACACATCAAAATGACAGCACTAAACTCATACCTATTAATAATTATGCTGAATGTAAATACACTAAGTGCACTAATAAAGAGACAGAGGGGCAGACGGGATACAAAAACACAATCCGTCTTATGCTGCCTACAAGAGACACACCTGAAAGACAGAAACAAACTAAAACTCAAAGGATGGAAAAAAACACCAAGCAAACAACACTCAAAAAATAGCAGGAGTGGCAATATTAATCTCTAACAGACTTTAAAGTAAAATCCACAACAAAGGATATGGAAGGACAAAGGGTCCTTAGCAGGAGGATGTAACTATAATAAATACTTACGCACCCAACGACAGGGCTCCAAAATACATTACACAAACTCCAACAGCACTGAAAAGAGAGATAGACAGCTCCACAATAGCAGCACTGTTTACAACACCAAAAAGATGGAAACAACCTAGGTGCCCATCAACGGACGAATGGATAAACAAATTATGGTATATTTACACAATAGAATACTACACAACAATAAAGAACAACGATGAAGCTGTAAAACATCTTATAATACGGAGGAAGCTGGAGGTCATTACGCTGAGAGAATTTACTCACAGAAAGACAAATATTGTATAAAGCCACTATTGTAGGAACTCAAGAAAAGGTTTAAATACAGAAGAAAACATTCTTTGATGGTTATGAGCGTGGGGAGGGAGGGTGACGGTTATTCGCTAACTAGATAGTAGGTAAGAATTATCTTAGGTGAAGGGAAAGACAGCACACACTATAGGAGAAGTCAGCACAACTGGACTAAAGCAAAGCTAAGACATTTCCTGAATACAATCCAACACTTTGAGGGGCAGAGTAGCAGGGGTAGGTGTCTGGGGACCATGCTTTCAGGGGATATCTAGGTCAACTGGCATAACAAAGCTTATTAAGAAAATGTCCTGCATCCTACTTTGGTGAGTGGCGTCTGGGGTCTTAACAGCTTGCAAGCAGCCATCTAAGATGTATCAATTGTTCCCAACCACCTGGAGTAAAGGAGAATGAAGAACACCAAAGACACAAGGAAAGTATTAGCCCATGAGACAGAAAGGGCCACATAAACCAAAGACTTCATCAGCCTGAGACCAGAAGAACTCGATGGCGCCTGGCTACCACCAGTGACTGCCCTGACAGGGAACACAGCAGAAAGTCCTGGATGGAGCAGGAGAAAGATGGGGTGCAGAACTCAAATTCTAGTAAGAAGACCAGACTTAATGGTCTAAGACTGGAGGAACCCCGAAAAGCATGTCCTCTTGATTCTCTATCAGCCCAGAACTAAAATAATTTCTGAGGCCAACTCTTCAGACAGGGATTTGACTGGACTGTGGGTCATAAAGTGATACTCATGAGGAGTATGCCTCTTAGCTAAAGTAGATACAAGAGACTAAATGGGCAGTTTCTGTCAGGAGGTAAGATGGGAAGGCAGAGAAGGTTAGGAGCTGGTTGAATGGACATAGGGAACCAGAGTGGAAAGGAGGAGTGTGCTGTCAGAGTATGGGGAGAGTAATTAGAGTCACGTTAACAACATACGTATAAATTTTTATATGGGAAGAAATTTAAAAAATAATAAAAATTTCTAATTCTAAACCAAAAAGTAAAAAAAAATCATACCAATGAGAACACTTTTCATCCAATTATTAAAGTTTCTTAGGTAAAAAATACGGCTTTGGCTACGCTTCTCCAAACCAACTTCCTGAAGTTCATTGTAGTGGGCAGCCACTGCTGAGCTGTGTCCTTCTTCCAGTCTCTGAAAATAAGAGAACAGAACAAAAATAAGGATCAGAATATTGCAAAAATAAGCCTAAAGGAGCATCTAGCCTATATAAGGATAAAATACTACAGAAATCAGTAAAATTCAATAAGTAATGGCATTAACCACAGAAATCGTGCTAATTACGATCAGAAGTTGTTTCCCATTTCCTAGTTTTAAAAACATCTTGATTTTCATCTTCATCTTTCATCTGTATAATTTCAGTGTCAATGTCTTAATAAAACCACTACTCATCCAGAGTTCTAGTTTATTCAATTCAATAAATGACAATCAGTGGATGGACTTCCTACAAGAGAATAACAATAATCATAGCTATAATTATTTTTACTATAATTAAGTTGTTGTGAAGATTAAGTGAGATAATGTATGTAAATGAATTAGAACTTAATAGGCTTTGTTCAATGTCAACGTTTTTTTATTATTATTTGCTGTAAATCTAATACAAGTGTTTTCAACCTGTTCTCCCTGAGGCCCTAGGTATTCTGTAAAAATGCCCTGGACGAAAAGGGCTTCAGCGCCCTCTCCTGCCCCCTTTCAACCAAAGTGCCTCATCTTTTACCTATTCTACACATCAGGTTTGAGTGTAAGGTTTTCACTTGAAAAAAGGGTTCTGTAGCTAGCAAAAGTTTGAAAAATAATGTTAGTTCCTCTGCTACAGGGACTCACACTCCATCAATGACAAGCGTCTGGCTTATCTGCCACTTTCCTCTTCAGGGTAATGACAGAATTTTACTCATTCATCAGAGTACTCTTTCTCTCCAATTACAAATTCTGTCTCAGATTCCTTTGCTATATGTAAATTACTTGCTTATCCCTTGCTCTATAACAACCCTGCTAAATACCAGGCTTTTGCATCCACTTAGCTAAAACTGTATGCAAAATATATCAATCGGAGTTAGAAACATAGTTCTTTAAGCAATTACATTAATAAATGCAAAGCTGGGTGTGATTTTGAAATTTGACACCTTATGTAATGATCTCAACCAATTCAGACACAAAAAGAGATGAACATCTAATAAAAAAGGTAAAAGACTAAATCATCTGGACCTTATACGCTTGTTGTTTTTAAAACACTAAGAAAAAAGAAAACTATAAAAGCTAACTTTCAAGTTTCTAGTTCAACAAACATTCTGAAATAATATAAAATTAACTCATTAGCAGAGGAAGTTTCACCTTAATAAAACAATCAAGAGTTAAAAATCTACTCTGTCTTAACACCATATCCTATTAAAAAAAAGAACATTCTCAAATTATTAAGATATTAAAAAAAATTATTCTACATACGTCCCACATTTCAACTTGACTTGTTACATTATAAATAAAATACATTCAACATACTTTTCGTTTTTCTGAAACATCCTCAAGTTCTATTTTTCTCTTTTGCTGAGAGCCATCTCTGGTGGAAGATCCATTTGTTGGAACATCATCAGCTTCTATTTTTCTTTTCTTTGAAGTGCTACCATCATCTCCAGACCCTTTCTTCTCTGGGAAAATTTCAGCATCAAGTGTTCTTTTTTTATCTTCCCCACAACTAGAACTTTCCTTTATAAGATCATCTTCAAACTCCATTCTTCTCTTTTTTGGTGTGCCTACTCGCTCACAGATAGGAGCGTTTTCAGAAGGCCCAGACCCAGAAGCTGTTGTGTTTTCATTAATACTGAATGAAGACTCTGTTTCAGAATTTACTAATGGCTGTGTCTCTTCAAAAGAGATCTTTCCATATTCCTCTGCTTTTGCAGAATTTTCCATTTTTGATTACTTGGATGGTGGTAAAATTTCATAAACCAACACTGGAATGACAAAAATTTGATATTATTTGCAAACAATAATGCTAACACTTTAAAACAATTTTAACTAGAGACTAGTCATTTAATTTCAGTGATCAACTAAGAGTTTTAAAAAGTCATATAGTGGCAAGAACATTGAAAAAAGGTTACATATATGATGTACGAATTTCTGAATATGCCAGTAAAACAGTACTAATTATAATAACCAAACATACCTATAACCTTATCCATAAGTCACTACTGGCACTAAAACCGGCAAATGATGTTTTTGGTTAGTTCCATTTCTATCCTGTCCCTTAAATTACAGCCTCTGTACCCAAATTGTATGCTGAGGTGCCCTGGGGCACTACAACAAATTCATTTGGCACAGCATTGTGATATGTGACATCTGGCAAATATCACAGAAACTACTAGCTTCAAGTAGATCAGTTTTAACTGTGTAGATTGCACTGTATTCCTTTTAATGACATCATAACTTTGTGAAGCTGGGATTTTGGGGCTACTACAAGAAAATCAATGTGAAACAGGAAATGAGGGTAGTGGTATGGCATCTAACCTGATTTCAAGGCTTGAGCAGTTGTACAGTGCCCAGCAGGTGCACACATCCCCTTAGTAAGCAAATGCAGCTGTTTAAGAAATACAAATATTATTTTTTATTTCAATTTATGTGTATTTTTTAAAAAACCAGCTGCAAAGTCGTTAGGACATAAATACTTATAAAATTCTTTGGGCTGAACTACTTAATAAACTGTTAGGTTATTTTTTTTTTTGGCCTAAAAAAAAGGAGATACTAAGGAAATCACGAACAGAAAGTTTGGGAACTTACAGCAAGGACTTCTGAAAACCTTACTTCATAATCGGCATCCAAATTAAGTACAAAGTGAAGTGAATGGAATTATCTTTGGACAAGAAGTTTTAAGATTCAGCTCTGCAGCTTAATGACCATTAAGTTTCTTTCTAATTTTCTTCATGTAATATGGAAAAACCCCTTGCTAAGGAGTCAATTCTGACTCACAGTGACCCTATAAGACAGAGTAGAACTGCCCAGTAGGGTTTCCAAGGCTGTAGTCTATACAGAAGCAGACTGCCACATCTTTCTCCAGCAGAGCAGCTGGTGAGTTTGAACCACTGATCTTTCAGTTAGCAGCCAAGCACTTAACTAGGGCTCCTCGTAAAATGGGAAACCAAAAACCAAATCCACTGCTGTCAAGTCGATTCCAACTCACAGCTACCACATAGGATTTCCAAGGCTATAAATCTCCAAGGAAGTGGACTGTCATATCTTTCTCCCCTGGAGGCACTGGTGCTTTCGAACCGCTGACCTTTTGGTTAACAATCGCTTTGACTACTGCGTCACCAGGGCTCCTATCTGTAAAACGCGAAGGGGTGGGGAATAACTATTGAACAGGAATTGTTATAGTGCTTCATTTTTATTCATTTAACAAATTTACTCAACTCCCGCCACAGAGGAATTCAATGAAGCACTGTGTGAATTATGCATTCAAGAAGTTTACACCCTATGTACCACTATTAAAACATTAGACTATATTATTCAAACTAAATGGAAAAGACAGCAAAAGTCAAAGGATTAGTGAGATTCACCAAATTCAGATTAAATGTACACAACCTGAAAGATACCAAAAAAGGAATGAAAGTCTTTTGAGTTAAGAAAAACAATTTAAAGAAATGAACTTACTTAAGGGAATGAGGAAAAATAAGTCACTACGTCTTGAGTTAGGGAAGGGTTTCAAAGGAAATTGGGTGGCACAAAAGGTTAAGTGCTCCAATACTAGCTGAAAGGTTGGCAGTTCAAACCTACTCAGGGGCAGCTCAGAAGACAGGCCTGGTGATATGTTTCTGAAAGATCCTGACAATCCTATGGAGCACTGTTTTACTCTGACACACAGAGGGTCACCATGAGTCGGAATCCACTCAATAGCAACTAATAAAAACAACCCACCGTTTGAGATAACAAAAAATTCAGTTACCAAAATATGGAGTTGAATCAGAGGAAAAAAGCAAAAAAATCCCAAAAAATATTTTGCAGAACTACTTAACATGATTATCTAGTACAACTGACCATCAAATTATCAAATCCCTATCTTCACTTCTGCCATTTAATTCCTAATACAAATATACAGACAGGTTTTAAATTCAAATAAAGCCATCTGATAAACCTTTTTTGGCTGAAATTGTATTACCTAGAATTAGTATTGAGATTTAAGTGTGAACTGTACTTATATAAGCAACTCTATTTCCACAGATAAGATATCACAAACAGATAACTGATTAGGTCAGAATAAATGAGACAGCATTCCAAACAACCGCAGAAATGGATATTTCCAACCGAGTGTCAAAGTACAATAATGAACAAACTCCACACGGGAAGAGAGTTGTCCCTCAGAACTTTCGAGGAGGGAGCTCAGAGTAAACAGAGTCAACTGACTGGATATGCTATAAATCTCCAAACAGGCGTTTACAGCACGCTTTCCTTCGAGGTAAACCACATCTCTCGGTCATTTCAGTTTCTCAGTGAATGTCTGAGCAGGGTACCACGCTGCCAGGCTTAAGCTCAAGTAGGAGGTCTACCCAGGATCTGACAGCTTGACGGAGTCAACGCAGGGAGCTCAAGAGCATGCAGTAAAGAAGGGAATTCTTCAGCAAAGAGCATCCCCTTCCATCATTTGCGCGGCCTAGCACTCTTTACTTAACCTCTTGCTCAGGTTTCGGATCCGCCGCTCAAGAGAAACACTTTTTCGAATACAACACTCCCTTTCCTTCGGAGAGAACCAGCCTAATAAGTCTCTTTCAAATCTTGTTAGTATAAAATAGGAAGAGGAGGCGCGGCCCTGGGTGCTCCCTCAGTCTTGAGCAGCAGCTGCGCCTGTCGGCCCCCACGAATAGTGTTCGCTTTGCTTTCGGCTGAGGGCACAATAAGCCCCTCGAGACAGGTACTTGAGGCACAGGGCTAACGCCAAGCGAGCCCAGGGCAGGAGTTGAGTGCCCTTCTAACTCCGCTACGGTGGCGGAGGGCCTAAGACGAGGAGAAAACAAGGGCCGGAGCTCCAGCCGCCACACTCACCAGGACGAGCATCCACAATTCTATTTCCGGAAACTGCGAACTCGCGCGCGGGGTCCTTGTGACGTCATTTCTGGAGCGCTACTGGTCACGTGCCTCGGCTCTGGGCCGAGAGCGGAATTTCCCGCTGCCTCCGCGCAAGACTACGAGGCCCAGCGTGCCACGCGCTCGTCGTGGGGGCGTGGCTACGGAGTTGGGTGGTGGTGGGCTACCACCCGTGGCGCCCGGGATCTCGGTACCTAACCCGGTTCGCCAGGTCCCGGCCCGGAGGCGCAAAGGTTAGCGCTGAGGAGGGACACTCTTGCGGCATCCGAGGAGCTGTCGCCCGGCCTGCGCGGCGGTGCCGCCGTCCGTGGAGGTAGCCTAGGCCCACACCTCAGGGGTACCGGGTGGTGAGGAGGGCGCTGGCCACCGCGCAACGGGGGCGGAGGGTGGTGTTGGGGTGGGGGAGGGGATCGGGAGAGAGCCTGCGGAGAACGATCACGGGCCTGTTTTTCAGCCTGCTGCTCCGTAATGCTTTGCCCTGTGGTCTTTCCCTCCTCCCAGCTGAGGAAAGGGCCTGGGCCCTCGGTTAGGGACTGGCAGGTCATTCCCCGCTGCCTTATTTGGGAAGCCAGGGAGGCCATTATCGTGACAAACTACGGAGGAACGGGTATATATCGTTTCTTGTGAAACGCCTAAAAACATATTACTCTGTGTTGGGTAGGCTTTGGTGTGGGGTGGTTGCGGGAGGACAAAACACTTTCTTTGTCCATCCTCTCAGGTTTCCGCTGGAGAGTCAAAGACACCTTTACTAAAACTTAAAGCTCCGTATTTAAGGGCTTTCAACCCGGTATTAGGGTCAAAACTGTCGGTGTGATTTAAGACAGGTTGTTATTGTGTGTACATATTAATGTTGTACCCCCTTACCTTCCCGCTTTGAGTGTAAAAACCTGATCAGATTTACAATCCATCTTGAACTACTTTTAATCAGAATTGATCCCTTTAAAAGCGGCTTTGAAAATGCTTTATTAACCCGCCTTTTTGTCAGTAAGCCAAAACCGGTGTCCGCTCAGTCTATTCCGACTCATAGCGATCCTATAGGACAGGGTAGAACTGCCGCATAGGGTTTCCAAGGAGTGGCTGCTGGGTTCGAACTGCTGACTTTTTGGTTAGTCGCCATAGTTCCTAACAACTGCGCCACCAGCTTTGCCTTGGGGAGGGCCCCTGATGGCACAGTGGTTAAGCTTTTGGCTGCTAACCAAAAGGTCGGCAGTGTGAATCCACAGCCACTCCTTGGAAACGCTATGGGGCAGTTCTGCTGTATCCTATAGGGTCGCTATGAGTCGGAATTGACTCGGTGGCAACTTTTTTTTTTCTGCTTTGGGGAAGGCAACATTTGCAGTATGTACTTTCCAATCTAGTCACTTCTAAATTGTGGACGTTAACGCTTTGAGATTGGCTCAGACTTTAAACTAAGAATGAGGACTGTTTTTAACAAGTAAATGAACCATCAATTTCAAATGACTGCACTTGTGTTTTTTATTATATGCAGTGAGCTAGATGGAGAATTAATTTCAGGTCATGAACAACTTCGAAGGTATAGGTCCTAAAGATTGAATGTACTATTTACATATGCAGGCATTAGAACTAGGCAATTATGTAGCTCGTATTTGCTAATTCTGACGCTAAAGTTACTTGATTTTTAGAGAAAATAAGTCTAATTTTGATGTACTTTTTTTTCCTTTATGTTCAGGAAACTCCAAGATGGATTGATGTTTTGAATGGAATAGATAGACATCAACTTTGGTAGTTTTTATAAATTTTGCTGGAAATAATGTAAATTTAGTGGAAAAGAGGAAGAACTTTTGAAAGTAGTAGTAATGGAGGGAATAAATGGGCCATATAAAATGTCTAAAGCTACCATGGATTTGTTTCCACTCATTATTGCCTAAGTAATCGCCAGCTTTTTAGATATAATAATAATAATAGCATTAGGTAGTGTCTGAGTGGAGCTCTGGTGGCGTAGTGGTTAAGAATTCGGTTGCTAATGAAAAAAGGTTGGCAATTTGAATCCATCAGCCACTCCTTGGAAACCCTATGGGGCAGTGCTGCTCTGTCCTGTAGGGTTGCTATGAATGAATTGACACGGTGGCAATGGGTTTGGTTTTTTTATTTTAGTACTTTAGTGCCTTTTATGTGTCAAGTAATTCAATGAGGTAATCGCTTTCGTTATTTTTGTTTTACAGATGAGAATTAAGTAATTCGTACAAGGTAATGCAGCTAGTAAGTAGTGGATTTAGGAAGTGGGCCCAGGCAGCCTGGCTCTAGAGACAGGGCTCTGTGCTAATAAGGAGCTGGGGCCTGCCGGATGCCAGACCAAGAACTGGCAGTTGCCTGGCAGTGTGACTTTCAGAACATGTTTTGGTCCTTCATAACGCTTAAATATGCTCAGAGAAAATAGCAGGGGAAGGATGTTATGTCTGCTAGGACGTGAGCTCCACCAAGGCAGGATCATCGTTCAGTGTTTTATCCCAGGTGCCTTGAACTGTGCTTAGCACATGGTAAGTGCTCATTGAACTAATAGATCTCCAAGAAAGGTTTTAAAAAAAGAAAATCCATGTTTTTTTGTTTGTTTTTTAGGATATACTGGATTTATTTCAATTCATTTATAAGAATTTTCAGTGCCTTTTTTTGTTTGTGTGTGCATGTGTGTGCACGGACATGTGCGCTTTACGTGAAAGTTTACAAGCAAATTAGTTTCTCATTCAAAAATTTATACACAAGTTGTTTCATGACATCGGTTGCAATCCCTGCAGTGTATCGGCACTCTCCCCCTTTCCACCTCAGGTTCCCGGTGTCCATTTCTCCAGTTTTCCTGTCCCTTCCTGCCTTTTTGTCTTTGCTTTTGGGCAGGTGTTGCCCATTTGGTCTCATGTACTTGATTGATTTAAGAAGCATATTCCTCGTGTGTTGTTTCTTTCATGTTGTTGTTGTTAGGTGCCCTCAAGTCAGTTCTGACTCATAGCAGCCCTGTGCACCACAGAACAAAACACTGCCCGGTTCTGTGCCACACTCACAATCGTTGTTATGCTTGAGCCCATTGTTGCAGCCAGTGTGTCAGTCCATCTTGTTGAGGGTCTTCCTCTTTTTCGATAACCCTGTACTTTACGAAGCATGATGTCCTTCTCCAGGAACTGATCCCTCCTGACAACATGTCCAAAGTATGTAAGACGTAGTCTTGCGATCGTTTCTTCTAAGGAGCATTCTGGTTGTACTTCTTCAAAGACAGATTTGTTTGTTCTTTTGGCAGTCCATGGTATATTCAATATTCTTCTCCAACGCCACAGTTCAAAGATGTCAGTTCTTCGGTCTTTCTTATTTATTGTCCAGCTTTTGCATGCATATGAGGCAGTTGAAAATACCATGGCTTGGTCAGGTGCACCTTAGCCTTCAAGGTGACATCTTTGCTTTTCAACACTTTAAAGAGGTCTTTTGCAGCAGATTTGCCCAATGCAATGCGTCTTTTGATTTCTTGACTGCTGCTTCCATGGGTGTTGATTTTGGATCCAAGTAAAATGATTAATAACTTCAATCTTTTCTCCATTTATCATGATGTTGCTTATTGGTCCAGTTGTGAGGATTTTTGTTTTCTTTATGTTGAGGTGTAATCCATACTGAAGGCTGTGGTCTTTGAGCTTCACCAGTAAGTGCTTCAAGTCCTCTTCACTTTCAGCAAGCAAGGTTGTGTCATCTGCATATTGCAGGTTGTTAATGAGTCTTCCTCCACTCCTGATGCCCTTTTCTCCTTCATATAGTCCAGCTTCTCGGATTATTTGCTCAGCATACAGGTTGAATAGGTATGGTGAAAGGATGCAACCCTGATGTGCACCTTTCCTGACTTTAAACCATGCAGTATGCCCTTGTTCTGTCTGAACAGCTGCCTCTTGATCTGTGTACAGGTTCCTCATAGCACAATTAAGTGTCTGGAATTCGCATTCTTTGCAGTGTTATCCATAATTTGTTATGATCCACACAATTGAATGCCTTTGCATAGTCAATAAAACACAGGTCAACATCTTTCTGGTATTCTTTGCTTTCAGACAGGATCCATCTGACATCAGCAATGATATCCCTGGTTCCACATCCTCTTCTAAATCTGGTGTGAATTTCTGGCAGTTCCTTGTTGATGTACTGCTGCAGCCGCTTTTGAATGATCTTCAGCAAAATTTTACTTGTTTGTGATGTTAATGAGATTGTTTGATAATTTCCACATTCGGTTGGATCACTTTTCTTGGGAATAGGCATAAATATGGATCTCTTCCAGTCGGTTGGCCAGGTAGCTGTCTTCCAAATTTTTGGCACAGACAAGTGAGCACTTCAGCACTGCATCCATTTGTTGAAACATCTCAGTTGATAGTCCGTCTATTCCTGGAGTCTTGTTTTTCACCAATGCTTTCGCTGCAGCTTGGACTTTTTTCTTCACTACCATCGTTTCCTGATCGTATGCTACCTCTTGAAATGGTTGAACATAAACCAATTCTTTTTGGTATAATGACTCTGTGTATTCCTTCCATCTTCTTTTTATGCTTCCTGCATCATTTAATATTTTCCCCATAGAATCCTTCATTTATGCAACTCGAGACTTGAATTTTTTCTTCGATTCTTTCAGCTTGAGAAATGCTGAGTGTGTTCTTCCCTTTTGGTTTTCTATCTCCAGCTCTTTGCACATGTCATTATAATACTTTACTTTGTCTTCTTGAGCCACCCTTTGAAATCTTCTGTTCAGCTCTTTTACTTCATCATTTCTTCCGGTTGCTCTAGGTACTTCACGTTCCAGAGCAAGTTCCAGAGTCTCTTCTGATACCCATTTTGGTCTTTTCTTTTCTTTCCTGTCTTTTTATAGGCCAGTCTTATTTTTGGCTGAATGGTGGACTTCAGAACTGGCTTCAGTTCTGAATTATCAGGGTGTTTGGGGGCCGTAGTCTTGGGAGTTTTTCTAGGCTCTGTCAGACCAATAAGTCTGATCTTTTTTTGCGAATTTGAATTTTTTTCTACATTTTTCTCCCACTCTATCTGGGACCCTCTCTTGTAATCCCTGTCAGAGTGGTCAGTGGTGGTAGCCAGGCATCATCTAGTTCTTCTGGGCTAAGGCTGGTGGAGGCTCTGGTTCATGTGGTCCATTAGTCCTTTGTACTAATATTTTCTTTGTGTCTTTGGTTTTCTTCATTTTCTTTTGCTCGAGACAGGATGGGATCAATAGATGTATCTTAGATGACTGCTCGCAAGCTTTTAAAACCCCAGATGCTACTCACCAAAGTCGGATATAGAACATTTTCTTCATGAACTATGTTATGCCAGTGGACCTAGATGTCCCCCAAGACTATGGTCGCTAGACCTCAGCCCCGGTAACTTGGTCCCTCAAGGTGTTTGGATGTGTCTAAGAAGCTTCTGTGACTTTGCCTTAGTCAAGTTGTGCTAACTTACCCTGTGTTGTGTGTTGTCTTTCCCTTCACCAAAGTTAACGCGTGTCTACTATCTAGTTAGTGATATCCGCTCCCCAACCCTTCCTTTCTTCATAACCATCAAAGATTGTTTATTCTGTGTGTAAATCTTTCCTTGGGTTTTTGTAATAGTAGTTTCATACAATGTTTGTCCTTTTGTGGTTGACTTACCTCAGTTAGCATAATGTTCTCCAGATTCATCCATGTTGTATCATGTTTCCTGAATTCATCATTGTTCTTTATCGTTACATAGTATTGCGTTGTATGTATGTACCACAATTTGTTTATCCATTGTTTTGTTGATGGGCACTTAGGTTGTTTCCATGTTTTAGCTATTGTGAATAATGCTGCAGTGAACATGGATGTGCATACGTCTGTTCCATGTGACAGCTCATTTCTCTAGGATATATTCCTAGGAGTGGGTTTGTTGGATCATATATTTCTGTTTCTAGCTTTTTAAAGCAGCGCCATATCGTTTCCCATAGTGGTTGTAGCATTTTACATTCCCAGCAACAATATTTGAGAGTTTCAGTCTCCCTACAATCTTGCTAGCATTTATTGTTTTCTGAATTTTTGATTAGTGCCATTCTTGCAGAGGTGAAATGATATCTCATCATGGTTTTGATTGGCATCCTTCTAATGGCTAATGATCTCAAGCATCTTTTCATGTATTTCTTGGCTCCCTGAGTGTCCTCTTTTGTGAAGTATCTGTTAGTGTCATTTGCTCATTTTGGGATTGGGTTACTTGTCTTTATATTGTTGAGTTGTTGAAGTTTCCTGTATTTTTTGGAGATTAAACCTTTATCAGATATGTTGTTGCCAAAGTTTTTTTTCCAGTCTGTAGTTTCTCTTTTTACTCTCTTGGAAAAGTCTGTTGATGAGTGTAAGTATTTAATTTTTAGGAGGTTCCAGTAATCTAGTTTATCTTCTGAAGTTTGTACATTTTTAGTTAGGCTTGATATTCTCTTTATGCCGTGAATTAGGGTCCCAAGCACTGCTCCTATGTTTTCTTTCATGAACGTTATAGTTTTAGGTTTTATATTTAGGTCTTTGATCCATTTTGAGTTAGTTTTTGTGTTTGGGGTGAGATATAGATCCTGTTTCATTTTTCTGCAAACGAATATCAAGTTTTGCCAACACCATTTGTTGAAGAGGCTATCTGTCTTAGGCTAGGTTCTCTAGAGAAGCAAAACCAATAAAATGTATAAATATATATATATAGAGAGAGGTTTATGTTAAGGAAATGGCTCTTGTAGTTGGAGCAGCTGGAATGTCCCCAAGCCTGTGGGTCAGGCAGGAGGCTTCTGATTCATCCATAGCCGCAGGGGCTGGCGAACCCAAGATCAGCAGGTCAGAGAGCAGGCCTCTTGCTCATAGGCTCTGAAGATTGACGAATTCCATGATAGGCAGGTAAGCTGCTAGCTTAAGTCCCAAGACCTGGAGGTCAGATGTACAGGAGCCAGCTGCAGGATCCAGAGTGAGCAGAATCCCACAAACCTTGCCAGAGAGTCCACTTAAATTGGTTGCAGGCCACACCCCCAAGGAAACTCCCTGTCAGTTGATTGGCTACTCATAGCAGATCCTATCATGGAAGTGATCGCATTATATCAAATCTCATCATGGAAGTGTCACATCATCATAAAACTACATTATAACTGCGAAACCACTAAGAATCATTGCCCAGCCAAGTTGACGCACAGCCTTAAATATCACACTTTCTTCCCCATTTAATGGTCTTTGACCCTTTTTCGAAGATCAAGTATCCATAGGTAGATGGATTTATTTCTGGGTTCTCAGTTCTGTTCTATTGGTATGTGTCTGTCGGTATACCAGTACCAGGATGTTTAGATTACTGTAGCTGTATAGTGGGTTCTGAGATCGGATAATGTGAGGCCTCCTACTTTGTTCTTCTTTTTTAGTGATGTTTTACTTATCTGGGGCACTTTCCTTTCCATATGTCTTAGTCATCTAGTGCTGCTGTAACAGAAATACCACAAGTGGATGGTTTTAACAAAGAGAAGTTTATTTCCTTACAGTAAAGTAGGCTAAAAGTCCAAATTCAGAGTGTCAGCTTCAGGGGAAGGCATTCTCTCTCTCGGCCTTCTCATCAGTGTTCCCCTGGACTAGGAGCTTCTCGGCACAGGAAACCTGGTCCAAAGGATGCGCTCTGCTCCCAGCACTGCTTTCTTGATGGTATGAGGTCTCCTACTCTCTGCTTACTTCCCTTTCCTTTTATGTCTTGAGAGAGAAAAGGTGATGCAACCCACACCCCAGGGAAATTCCCTTTACACTGGGTAAAGGTGGTGTTACAATCCCACTGTAATCCTCTTTAACATAAAATTGCAGTCACAAAATGGAGGCCAACCACACAACTCTGGGAATCATGGCCCAGTCAAATTGATACACACATTTTTGGGGGGACATAATTCAAACCATGATACCATATGAAGTTGGTAATTAGTTTTTCCATCTTGTTAAAGAATGTTGTTGGAATTTAGATAGGGTTTGCAATCTATCTATAGATTGCTTTGGGTAGTATTGACGTCTTCACTATGTTAAGTCTTCTTGTCCATGTTGGAGCTGTTTTGACTGTTGTGCCCACTGCTCACCTACCCACCCATGCTACCCTCCTGGTGTGTATTCTCCTGACAAAGTGGAAGAAAATGAAGTGGTTACATATGCGTTTCCTGGTAAGACTAAAGGTGAGCACCAGATTCTGTAGATGCCCTGTGTCTTTTTAAGTCATTATTTCTCAAAGGGAAAACACTCTGCTCAGAGGTGTAATTTTAAAGCGTGGTTTCTGTTATATAGTGGAAGTTCATATTTTGAAGCGTAAGACTTGTTTTTAAAATGTGGGTACATTGAGAGCTTTCTAAGAACCACGTGTTCTGTGGAGACACGAAAGAGGTGGTGTATGGGTGGTGTGTTCCTCCTAAGCAGTCCAGTCATCAAAGGTCCATGCTAAGAGTTTACTGTCTTTTTGAAACAAATAAAATACTCGTTTAAGAGGTTTTTCCTACAGCAGAAAGTAAGATTTGATTGAAAAGCCTAGCTTTTGGAAATCTGAAAAATCATTTATTCTGAACTTTGTCTCCTTAGAAAAATGACTTGTATATTACAGCAGTTAAGAGCACAGACAGCATGTTTTCAAATCCTGGTTTTACTTGCTAGCCATGTGATCCTTGGGTATGTGACTGTGTTTTAATTTCCTCATGGGGTTGTTTTATAGAATAAATGATATAGTAATACATGGTGCTTAACACCGTACCTGCCTTGCAGCTAATCTTTCATTTTTAGCTTTTCTTATAACAACTATAACTGCTGTTATGTGAAATCAGATAGTGTTGTTTGTATCTTTTAATGCAACTCCAGAATTTTATGTCTAGATATAGTTGAAAAAACTGATTTTCATGAGTTCATATAAACTAAAAGAGAAGTTTATTAACGTTTTAAACATACTTTCAGGTCCGGGTTTCCTCCTCTCAAACAATATTTCACTTTAAATAAGACTTCCAGGAGTTAGCTGGGTGTAGCTGGATCCCGAGGGTAGAGGACCATCTTCCAGGCTGGGAACATAAATGTGAAGGCTGAAGATTTGAAACTGTTGGGTTCTATATGCCTGAAAAGTAGAGGGTTTATGGGAGTTGAAAAGTGTTTTGTTTGTAATACTAAGTAGCTTATACTGTCTTTTGAGTAGGAGAGAAGTGTTGGGATCCATTTCACTTGGAAGTCTATGTTGGCCTTCTGGCACAGTTCATAATAATAGGAAGGAAAACAGAGTTCATGGGCACAAGTGTGGGTAGGTTGGTAGGTATGGTGGTGAAAACTTGTAGGAATTCTGATTGCATCTCTTTTTCACAGTTGAAAAGGAAGCAAGGTGTCAGTAGACAGTGAGAGCAAGAAGGAGGTATTGGGTCTTTGAGAAGAGATAAGATGTGAAATAGTCAGTATAGTGGGAAAGTGACCGGGCTAGGCAAGTCAGTAGATAGGAATTTAACGTGAGATCAGTCAGCATGGTGTATGTTCTTAGTCAGTCCATGTACAGGTTTAAAATGGCAGGTTGGATTTGACAGAGTTGGAATTTAACCAAACTAGTATGATGAAGATAGCAGGAAGGGAGTTGTGGGTGTATGTAAGAGTAATTACAATGATACCGTTGTAGTTGTTAGCTGTCATTGAGACAGCCCCTGACTCGTGGCAACTACATGCACAATGGACTGAAATGCTGCCCAGTCCTGCGCCGTCCCCACGTTTGATTACAGATTGGATCGTTGTGATCTGTAGTGTTTTCATTGACTGTTTTTCAGAAGTAGATCATCAGGCCTTTCTATTTAGTTCATCTCAGTCTGGAATCTGCAATGAAACCTGTTCAACATCATAGCAACATGCAGGCCTCCACTGACAAATGAGTGTTGGCTGCATATCAGGTGCATTGGCTGGGAACTGAACCCAGGTCTCCCTCATGGAAGGCAAGAATTCTACCACTGAGCCACCACCAATGCTTCATAATTATAATGATGGACCACTAAATCTAATCTGAGTGAGGAGGAAAGTGAGGTCATAAGGTAAGTAAGAGGCAGTGAAAAGGTATAAGGATTAATATCCCAGTACGGATGGAGTTCGGATACCAGAAGAGGTGAGGTAGAGATATAGGAGGTGGTGGTCACAGAGATAATGTTTAAAATAGAATCATGAAAAAGGTGCGGTTATTGATAATAACAGGGTAAAGAGTTGAACTGTGAGAGTAGGGTGGCTGAGATGGGGTGTAGGGCAGGATCATTGAAGGAGAAGAGGTCATGAAACTGAGAAGCCAGGATATTTGGGGAAAGAAATGAAATTTCCAAATGTAGTTCATTCAGGTAACCGGTTTTTTTTCCCCCCAAATAATTGTTGTCAACCTGAACTATAAAGCTAGAGCAGTATTAATAACTTGCAGCTTTTAGCAGAGCACCTTTTCTGATTTAAACAATTGTCTCACTGCGTATTCTACCTAAGTCTTTTTCTTGAGCTGTCAAACACTTTTTCTTACTGACATGCTGATGCATTGGCCCCTTCCAATTTTCATACACATTGATCAGCCTTACTCTGCACTATCGAAAGGATGGGTAGAATATCCTTTTTTTTTCCTTCAGTTTGTAATTTAAAATGTATCTTCATCTTACTCACCTCTGTGTCTTGCTGTTTAGGTGAAATTTTGATAGTGTCTTAGGCTGGGTTCTCTAGACAAGCAAAACGAGAGAGAGACTTATATTAAGGAAATGGCTCACATGGTTGTAGAGGCTGGAACGTCCCCAAGTCTGTGGGACAGGCTGGAGACTTCTAATTCACCGTAGCTGCAGGGGCTGGCAAACCCAAGATCAGCAGGTCAGACAGCAGGGCTCTGCCTCACAGGCTGTGAAGACCAACGAATCCCAAGATCAGCAGGCAAGACAGCAAGTAAGTTGCTAGCTGAGAACCCAAGAACCGGAGGTTGGATGAACAGGAGCCAGCTGCAGGATCCGGAGTGAGCAAAATCCCACAAGCCTTGCCAGAAAGTCAACCTATGTTGGATGCAGGCCACACCCCCAAGGAAACTCCTTTTCAGCTGATAGGCTACTCACATCAGACCCCGTCACGGAGGTGATCACATTGTATCAGATCTTATCATGGAGGTGATCACATCATTATATGATTGCCAAACTACATCATAACTGCCAAACCAGTGAGACTCATGGCCCAGCCAAGTTGACACACAACCCTAATGATCACGGTCCACCCCTTGTCAACTTGGCACTTGTGTACATTTCCTTAAACCATTCCTAATGTCTGAATAAAGACAATTATGAACTCATACTTGTGCCTAACATGATACACTTAATATATACACGATGGAAAACTCACTACCCTGTTTATGTCTCATATTTTATAAGCGAAGAAAAGAAAGTACTTGATGCACACATTACACGAGGAAGTACTCATAACAATTACAGTCCTTGAGTCTGTAACAGGTCACATGATTGTAACTTGTATTTAGAACTACCTTCTTCCACCAACCATTCCATATTCCCTTTGCCTTCAGCAAGCACCTCAGCTGGTTGTGGTTCTTTGCCCGGTGGGCTGACCCAAACCTTCCTTCCTGAAAGGTCTGGGCCATTGTAGTCATGTTGGAATTGGGTTGCTGTAGTTTTCCATTGACTTTAATCGCAAGGCATGGTAGTACTAAGAACACCCTAAGGGATCTTCTGAATTCCAGACATACTCTTTTTTAACTCCAATGTTATTTTGATCCAATTTCTTCCTGGTAATCAGATTCAGTCACACCAGCCAATATGGTAACTCCCTTCTCTGCCTTTTGATCCAGAGGCATGAGGAACCCAAAATGGCCAGGTGGCATTCTTAACTTCAGGTTCAGTGGAGTCATTGACGTGTCTGCAGGTGGGAGCATTCTTTCCTTTTGAACTGAGAGCTCTAGTTCTGCAGAGCATAAGGTTGCAGGGACAGAAAGCAAAAATTTTGTAAGTGGATTACTATGGGTAATAGTGAGTGGTGTTGCTCCCATTTCCACCACTTGATTCCTGGATCCATGAATCCTGGCTATGGGAGAAACAGCACCATATATAGGACACTGATTTAGAGTATATACAGCCATCTGGAGAACATTGCCCCAGCCCTGCAAGGTATTGCCACCTAGCCGGTGCCATAATTGTACCTATACAAGGCCTTTCCATCATTCTGTCAAGCCAGCTGCTTCAGGATGATGGGGAACATGGTAAGACCAGTGAATTCCATGAGCATGGGCCCATCACCCCACTTCATTTGCTGTGAAGTGAGTCCCTTGATCCGAGGTGATGCTTTGTGGGATACCATGACGGTGGATAAGGCATTCTGAAAGTCCACAGATGATAGTCTTGGAGGAAGCATTTTGTGAAAGGAAGAGAAATCAAGAGTAAGTGTCTATTCCAGTAAGAAGAAAACACTGCCCTTTCCACGATGGAAGCAGTCCAACATAATAAACCTGCCACCAAATTGCTGGCTGATCACTTCGAAGAATGGTGCCATATCGGGGACTCAGTGTTGGTCTCTGCTGCTAGTAGCTTGGGTGCTCAGCTGTGGCCGTAGCCAAGTCAGCCTTTATGAGTGGAAGTCCGTGTTGCTGGGCCCATGCATAATCTCCATCCCTGCCACCATGACCACTTTGTTCATGAGCCCATTGGGCAGTGACAGGAGTGACTGGGGAAAGAGGATGACTGGTTTCCACAAAACATATTATAGCCATATGATTGTTAAAATCCTCCTCGGCCGAGGTCACCCTTTGGTGAGCATTCACATGAGACACAAATATATTTCTTTGGCCACTCAGAGATCTATCCACCTACTTTTTCCCCATGCTTCCTTGTCTCCAGTTTTCCAAACATATTCCTTCCATTCAGCCAAACCATTGGCCACAGCCCATGAATCAGTATACAGTTGCACATCTGGCCAGTTCTCCAAGCAAAGTGAACAGCCAGATGTACTGGTTGAAGTTCTGCCCATTGGAAGGATTACTCTTCATCACTGTTCTTAATAGGGATCCCAGAAAAAGGGCCTTAGTGCTGCCGCTGTCCACTTTCTAGTGGTGCCTGTGTAACACGCAGAACCATCTGTAAACCAGGCACGAGTTTTCTCTTCTTCAGTCACCTGATTATAAGGAACTCCCCCATGAGGCTATAGGTGCAGACTGGGAAAATGGAAGGTAGTGTGACAGGAGTGGAGACTATGGGCATTTCGGCCACTCCCTCATGCAGCTTACTTGTCCTTCAGGTACTGCTCAGCCCGATCTCGTATATACCACTTCTGTTTAATGATGGAGTGCTGCTGTGCACGTCCAACTTTTAATGACTCTGGGTCAGACAACACCCAGTTCATGATGGGCAGCTCAGGCCACATGGTGACTTGATGGTCCACAGTTAAGCATTCAGTCTCTACTAAGACCCAGTAACAAGCCAAAAGCTGTTTCTCAAAAGTAGAGTAGTTATCTGCAGAGGATGGCTGGGCTTTGCCCCAAAGTTCTAAGGGTCTGCGCTGTGATTCACAAGTAGGAGCCTGCCAAAAACTTCAGACAGCATCTCTATCTGCCACTGACACTTCAAGCACCATTGGGTCAGCCAGATCGAGTGGCCCAAGTGGCAGAGCTGCTTGTACGGCAGCCTAAACTTGTTGCAGAGGCTTATCTTGGTCTGTGCCCCACTCAAAATTAGCAGCTTTTCAAGTCACTTGATAAATAGACCAGAATTATTGTTAGGTGCCTTCAAGTCAGTTCCTACTCATAGCAATCCTTTGTACAACAGAAGGAAACACTGCTCAGCCCTGCTCCATCCTCATAGTCATTGCTATGTTTGAGCCCATTCTTGCAGCCAGTGTGTCAATCAGTCCATCTTTTGGAGGGTCTTCCTCTTTCGCTGACCCTCTGTTTTACCAAGCACAATGGCCCTCTCCAGGGGCTGGTCCCTCCTGATAACACATCCAGAGTATGTGAGACAAAGTCTCGCCATCATTGCTTCTAATGAGCATTCTGGCAATACTTTTTCTGTGACAGGTTTGTTCATTCTTCTGGAAGTCCATGGTATATTCAGCATTCTTCGCCAACACTATAATTCAAAGACATCAATTTTTCTTCGATCTTCCTTATTCATTGTCCAGCTTTCACATGCATACAAGTCGATTGAAAACACTGTGCTTTGGTCAGGCGTTTCTTAGTTCTCAAAGTGACATCTTTGCTTTATAGCACTTTAAAGAGATCTTTTGCAGCAAACTTGCTTAATGCAATAGGTCTTTTTATTTCTGGACTGCTGCTTCCGTGGGTGGTGTTGTGGATACAAGTAAAATGAAATCCTTGACAACTTCGATTTTTTCTCTGTTGCTTATTTGTCGAGTTCTGAGAATTGTTTATCTTTTGGTATAATCCATATTGAAGGCTGTGGTCTTTGATCTTCATCAGTAAGTGCTTCAAGTCCTCTTCACTTTTCAGCATCGCAGGTTGTTAATGAGTCTTCCTTCAATCCTGATGCCCTTTTCTTTTTCATACAGTGCAGCTTAGGTTATTTGCTCAGCATACAGATTAAGTATGGTGAAAGGATACAACCCCGAGACACACCTTTCCTGACTTTAAATCACACAGTGTCTCCTTGTTCTGTTTGAACTACTTCTTGGTTTGTTCACAGGTTCCTCATGAGCACAATTAAGTGTTGTGGACTTCCCATTCTTTGAAATGTTATTAATGATTTGTTGTCATTCACACATGCGAATGCCTTTGCATAGTCGATAAAACACAGGTAAAAATCTTTCTGGTATTCTCTGCTTTCAGCCGTGATCCATGTGACATCAGTAATGATATCCTTTGTTGCTCGTCTTCTGATGAATTCTGCTTGAATTTTTGGCAGCTTCCTGTCGATGTACTTCTATAACCGCTTTTGAATGATCTTCAGCAAAAATTTGCTTGTGTGTGATATTAATGATATTGTTCGGTAATTTCTGCATTCTGTAGAATTATCTTTCTTCGGAATGGCCACAAATATAGATCTCTTCCAATCGTTTGGCCAGGTAGCCATCATCCAAATTTCTTGGCAGAGTCGAGTGAGCATTTCCAGCACTGCATCCGTTTGTTGAAACATCTCAATTAGTGTTCCATCAGTTCCTGGAGCCTTCTTTTGCACCAATGCCTTCAGTGCAGATTGGACCTCTTCCTTCAGTACCACCAGTTCCTGATCATATGCTGCCTTCTGAAATGGTTGTACATCAACCAATTCTTTTTGTACAGTGACTGTGTATTCCTTCCATCTTTGGATGCTTCCTGTGTTGTTTAATATTTTCCTGGTAGAAGCCTTCAGTGTTGCAACTCGAGGATTGAATTTTCTCTTCAGTTCTTTGAGCTTGAGAAATGCCGAACATGTTCTTCCCTTTTGGTTTTCTTACTCCAGGTGTTTGCAAATTTCTTTATAAGACTTTACTTTGTCTTCTCAAGCTGCTCTTTGAAATCTTGTTAGTTCTTTCACTTCATCAGTTCTTCCTTTTGCCTTAGCTACTCAGCGTTCAAGAGCAAGTTTCAGAGTCTGTTCTGACATCCATTTTGGCCTTTTCTTTTTTGTCTTTTTAATGACCTCTTGCTTTCTTCATATATGATG
Organism: Trichechus manatus latirostris; assembly: GCF_000243295.1. Classification (NCBI taxonomy): domain Eukaryota; kingdom Metazoa; phylum Chordata; class Mammalia; order Sirenia; family Trichechidae; genus Trichechus; species Trichechus manatus. The sequence goes on from NW_004444198.1 coordinate 338,802, forward strand.
TCCTTCATGTCATTCCACAACTTATCTGGTCTTCTGTCATTAGTGTTCACTGCGTCAAATCTATTCTTGAGATGGTCTCAAAATTCAGGTGGGATATACTCAAGGTTGTACTTTGGCTCTTGTGTACTGGTTCTAATTTTCTCCAGCTTCAGCTTGAGCTTGCATATGAGCAGTTGATGGTCTGTTCCACATTTGGCCCCTGGCCTCATTCTAACTGGTGGTATTGAGCTTTTCTATTGTGTTTCCACCGATGTAGTCAGTTTGATTCCTGTATATTCCATTTGGTGAGACCCATGTATATAGGCTCTGTTATATTGTTGAAAACAGGTAGTTGCAATGAAGAATTCATTGGTCTTAATTCTATTATGCAATCTTCGGCATCATTTCTGTCATCAAGGCTGTGTTTTACAAACTACCAATCCTTTGTTTCCAATTTTTGCATTACGGTCTGCAGTTATTATCATTGCATCTTGATTGCATGTTTGATCAATTTCAGACAGAAGTTGGTACACCCAAAATCCAAAGAGGACCACTATGTGTTGTGCCTTCTTTTTAGTTGTGGAAGGGGCTAATTGCAATAACTTATCCTTGACTTTAGAAGGAATTTCTCGACTTTCCCCATACCGCTAAACCCTAGAAATTTCACTGAGTTGGAAGGCACCTGAAATTTTGTTAGATTTTCTCACCTAGCACGCAAATGTTTTACCAATAAGTCCATAATCATCGACACTTCTGCTTTAGTAGGTCCATTCAGCATGATATCATCAATGTAATGGACCAGTGTGGCATCTTGTGGAGTGGAAAGGCAATCAAGTTTCCTGCAGACTAAATTATGATATAGGACTGGGGAGTTGATATAGCCCTGAGGTAGGACACTGAAGGTATGTTGTTGGCCTTGCCAGCTGAAGACAAACTGCTTCTGGTTATCCTTCAAAACAAGTATGGGAAAAAAAGGCATTAGCCAGATCAGCGGGCATGCCAAGTACCAGGAGATGTATTAATTAGGTCAAGCAGTGAAACTACTTCTGGAACAGCAGCTGAAATTGGAGTCACCACCTGGTTAAATTTTCAGTAATCCACTGTCATTCTCCAAGATCCATCTGTTTTTTTCACAAGCCAAATAGGTGAGTTGAATGAGAATGTGAGAATCACCACTCCTGCATCCTTCAAGTCCTTGATGGTGGCAGTAGTTGCCACAATCCCTCCAGGAATGCCATATTGCTTTTGGTTTACTATTTTCCTAGGTAGGGGCAGTTCTAATGGCTTCCACTTGACTTTTCCTACTATAATAGCTCTTACTGCATTTATCAGGGATCCAGTGTGGGGGTTCTGCCTGTTGCTGAGTATATCTATTCCAATTATGCATTCCGGAACTGGGGAGATCGCTACAGGATGGGTTCGGGGACCCAATTGGCCTTTCTGTGACACAGACATGAGCTGAGACGCTCAATAATCTGACCTCCATATGCCCCCACTCTGACTGATGGGCCACAGTAATGTTTTGGGTCTCCTGGAATTAGTGTCATTTTAGAGCCAATATCCAGTAATCCGGGAAAAGTCTGATTAATTCCTTTTCCCCAGTGAACAGTCACTCTTGTAAAAGGTCGTTGATCCCTTTGGGGAAGGCTGGGAGAAAGTTTAACAGTATAAATTTTTTAGCAGTGTAGTGAGGCACCTGGCCTCCCCTTCATTGAAGGGGTTGTGGGTCTTTAAATTCACTTAAGTCTGGGAATTGATTGAGGGGTTGTGACTCTGTATTCTGTTGGTGAAGTTAGGTTGTTCTTTACCTAGAATTCATTCACTTGTACATATCTAGTAAATACTTAGTACATTTCCTATCTGTTTCACTCCTAGGGACGCCATGACTAAGTAGCCAAAACCACAAGTCCATACTAGTCAGACTATTCTGATTACTGCTTTGACTCTGCTGTCCCTTACGGTAACGACACCCACCTTTTCTTTGTCTTTTGGGTGCCACCACTTGGCCCCTACCTCCACAGGGTCCAGTTGGCCCCATTGTAATTAAGTGTCTTAATTTGGTTAGGACAGTTCCCATGCTCAAATCTGACTTACATAAAATAGAAATCATAGCATTCTTCAAGGATTCTGGGGCTTCCTTCACGAATTTGTTCCTCACTGTTGTGGTTAAAGGTGTATCCTCTGGGTACTCCGTGTGTGGGTCTGTGGGTCTAACCTGATAAATCCCCTCTACCATGCCAGTTTCCCTATGCCTTTGAATACTGTCTTCTACCGCATACCAACACAGGTCTGGTACTTCAGCTTGATTTAGTGTAGGCCACTGTGTAATGCATGCTTCAGTGACCCAACCAAATCTATTAGATCCTTTCCTAAACTCTCGGGCTGAAACGTTGAATAAAGAATCTGTGCTTAGTGGGCCCATATCAGTAAGCTTAGATTGATCCAACTTTATGTTCTTGCATCATTATCCCACACCCTTAATAGCCATTCCCACACATATTTCCCAGGTTTCTGTTTGTACATATTAGAAAAGTCAAGCAATTCTTTTGTAGCGTAGTGTACTTTCTCCTGGGTCACACTTTGTACTTCACTTTTAAGGCTTGCTGGGACTTAAGTCTAGTTATTGGTCTAGAAGCCAATGTAGGTGTTGGGGAAGAGTTTTGAGAAAGTGTAGCATTGTTTTATAAAGCATCTGCCTTAGGCGATGCTTTAGGCAATGATTTAGACAAAGGTTGGGTTAATCTGATGAGGTGAGTGTAGAGGGGCTAATGGTTTACTGGGGAATGTGGCTTAGCAGACGAAGATGGAGTGATCTCTTCAGATGAGAGTGAGAGGGCTGGTTCTGTTGGAAGGAGTGATTCAACGGAATTTAGGGGCTCATTGTCCCCAGCTTCCTGTATGTTTTAGTTATCTAGTGCTGCTATAACAAACACCACAAGTGGATGGCTTTAACAAAGAGAAGTTTATTCTCTCGCAGTCTAGTAGGGTAGAAGTCCAAACTTAGGGCGCCGGCTCTAGGGGAAGGCTTTCTCTGTCAGCTATAGATGAAGGTCCTTGTCATCAATCTTCCCTTCATCTAAGAACTTCTCCGCGCAGGAACCCTGAGTCCAAAGGACGCACTCTGCTCCCAGCTCTGCTTTCTTGGTATGAGGTCCTCCTGTCGCTGCTTGCTGCTCTCTTTTATAGCTCAAAAGTGATTGGCTTAAGGCACAATCTAATCTTGTAAATCTCATCAACATTACTGTCACTAGTGCATCTCAGTAATATCATATTGATAGGATGTATAATACATAGGAAAATCACATTAGATGACAAAATAGTGGACAGTCACACAATACTGGGAATTGGACTAGCCAAGTTGATGTATTTTTAATGGGGGACACAATTCAGTCCATGACATTATACTCTTTGGCCCCCAAAAATTCATGTCCTTTCCATATGTAAAACACATTCACCCCATCATATCATAGCAAGTCTTTAATCAGCTCCAAGTCCAAAATCCAAAATTCTTCATCTGTGAAATCTAGAATACAAGTTATCTGCTTCCAAAGTACAGTGGTGCAAGTACAGTGGAGCAAAGTAGACATTTCCATTACAAACAGGAGAAATTGGTGGGAAAAAGGCATAATAGGCACCAGCTAAGTTAGCAGAACACATTACATTAGCCCTGAAGGCTTTGAAAATAATCCTGTATTCTCTGAGACCTTTTACACAACGGCCCTGCCCTCCAGATTCTGAGTGGAGGCCCCTTGGCCCTGGGCTTCAGGTCTGCCTTCCAGGCCCACTGGGACAGCAACTCTGCTCACTTGGCTTTAGGTACACCATTCTCCTAGTCCATCTGAGTGGCACCTCCACCCTTAGAAACACCAGAGGTCATAGCTCCACCCTTTGAGACCCCAGAAGTCATGGCCATACCCTTTGAGACTGAGGCAGCTCTTTTCTGTGTTCCTTGTCTCTTCAGTTTCTGCTTCTTGGTTCCTTGGCCTCTCGATCCCTCGGGCCTTACCGCCTGTGTCTGCCCTGCTGGGGCAAGTGTTCCAAAGCTCCTTGTCCCCACCAGTATGTGCCTGGAGGCACTCAGCTCTCTTACTCGGTTGGTTGGCAAGCCTGACTCCACCAGTGAGTGCCAGAAAGTGCTCAATTCTCTTGCTACATGGGTTGGCAAGCCTAGCTCCACCAATAAGTGCCCAGAGGCACCCTGCTCCGCCAGGAACCCCTCTTGTGCATAGGCACTCAGCTCTCTCCTTCCGTGGGTTGGGTTCAGCGCTGTGTTGTGCTGTTCTCCTGGTTCTGCTGCTGCCAGTTCTCTGCTGCTGCCAGTTCTTGCCGTTTGCACCATTTCTGGTGTAACAGCTCTTCTTTTTTCCTTCTGGGTTCTCTATCCATTCACAGTTTCAAAACTAGTTCACACTTTAGGTATCTGTTAGACTAGTACTGCACTCTCGGTACCAAATATCTATTTTAGTTATTGAGTGTTGTTATAACAGAAATACCACAAGTGGATGCCTTCAACAAAGAGAAGTTTATTCTCTCAAAGTCTAGTAGGCTAGAAGTCCGAATTCAGGGTGCGCCAGCTCTAGAGGAAGGCTTTCTCTCTCTGTCGGCTCTGCATGAAGGTCCTTGTCATCAGTCTTCCCTTCGTCTAGGAGCTTCTCTGCTCAGGAACCCCAGGTCCAAAGGACACACTCTGCTCCCAGCACTGCTTTCTTGGTGGTATGAGGACCCCTGTCTCTTTGGTCACTTCTCTCTCATGTCTCAAAAGAGATTGGCTTAATACACAGCATAGATCTCATCAATATAACTGCCGTTAATCAGTCTTGGAAACCCTGGTGGCGTAGTGGTTAAGTGCTATGGCTGCTAACTGAAGGGTTGGCAGTTCGAATCCGCCAGGCGCTCCTTGGAAACTACGAGACATTTCTACTCTGTCCTATAGGGTCACTGTGAATCAGAATCGACTCAAAGGTAATGGTTTTTGTTTTTTTTTAAATCCATCTCAGTTAACATCATAGGGATAGGATTTATAACACAGGAAAATTCACATCAGATTACAAAATTGTGGACAATCACACAATACTGGGAATCATGGCCCAGCCAAATTGATACACATGTTTTTTGGGGACACAGTTCAATCCCTGACACTGATTATCTGCCCATATGTCCCCATCCCAAGTTTCAGGATCCCATTTCTTCCCAGTCAATACCCTCACTTTAACTTCAGACACCACTCGAGGTTGGGAACTCATTTGCCGTTGTAATTCATCCACTCTGATGATAAGACTTTGAGTTTGGTTTTCAGCAATATCAGTTCTGTTACTACGAGAAATAAGGCTTTCTTTCAAGGCACAAGTGGAAACCTTGAGGTCATTTATGCGGTGCTTGAGCTTTTACTGTGAAGCCCTGGGCTCATCTCTTTCTTACACCACTTGGTCTAGCAAAAATAGGACCAACCAGTCAGCTTCCTTATATTTCTTATTATAACGGAATTGTAGAAAGATGTCAGACGTGATTATCCAGAGCCTTGCCTTTCACCAGCACCTGATTTATTGGTGGCAATATTTTGCGTATATCTGTTGCCTCCTCATGCCATGGATTAGCAGTGCCCTCCTTACTAGTGGAAGCAGTCATCAACATCTTTAAGACTAACCAGACTTGAAAACCAATTTAGAAAACTCATCCTTAAAATTTTGTTTCTCTAGAACACGGTCGGTACCAAATGTCTTAGGCTGGGTTTTCTAGAGAAGCAAAATGAGTAAAGTGTATAAATATATATATATAGAAAGAGATTTATGCTAAGAAAATTGTTCACACGATTGTAGAGGCTGGAACGTTCCAAATCCATGGGTCAGGCTGGAGGCCTCTCCTGATTCATGTAGCTGCAGGGGCTGGCAAACCCAAGATCAGCAGGTCAGACAGCAGGGCTCTGGCTCACAGACTGTGAATACCGATGAATCCCAAGATTGGCAGGCAAGACAACAGGTAACTGCTAACTCAAGTCCCAAGAACCGGATATCAGATGAACAGGAGTCAGCTGCAGGATCCAGAGCGAGCAAAAGCCCACAAGCCTTGCCAGAAAGTCCACCTATATTGGGTGCAGGCCACACCCCTAAAGAAACGCCCTTTCAACTGATTGGCTACTCACAGCTGATCCCATCATGGAGATGATCACATTATATGAAATCTCATCATAGAGGTGATCACATTGTTATACAACTCCCAAACTAAATCATAACCACCAAAGCACTGAGAATCATGGCCCAGCCAAGTTGACACACAACCTTAATGATTACAGTAGGTTTATAAATGTTTTGTACCTTTTTTTTCTTTACAGTGTAGTCTACAGTTGATCAGCATAACTCCAATTATTGTCTTACTGGGGTTAAAGACTCTCAACTTTATCATGCCTATTCATTTCCATCTTTTTGTCAGTCGTTAAGTTTTTGATACCTATACTTATCAGTATTAGCAATTCTGTTTTGCATTTTTTTAATAAATGCCAAAGTGCTTTAAAATTTAAATAATTATATAAATATATAATTTTATATTATAGACAAGGGTGGTGAGGTTGTCAAAACTTAGACATGAATGCAGGTAGCCCCATGTGGCAAGTTGCTACCTTATTGAACAGGGCAGATAAAGAATATTTTCATCATTTCAGAAAGGTCTGTTGAAGAGTACTGCTCAAAATTATTTATGTTTTCTACAGACATTTAGCAACATAGGTAAAAGGATACTACCTGTTAGGTTTTCTTCTTATGGTGGAGATAAGATGTGTAGTACAGGTAGTTCCCAGCTTACGACAGAGTTCCATTCCGACTCCATTGTAAGTTGGTTCTGACGTAAGTTGAATACCTCTTTGTTTTGTTTTTTGTTTTAGTTTTCATTATTGCCTTTTAGTATCAGTATCTTTATAAATCTGATTTATGAACATCTGAGAATAACATCAGCAAATTACAAGCTGCAGCATTGTATACATTACTAATAGAAAGATGTACCAAAAAAAAAGAAAAGAGCAAATAGTCGTTAAGTGTGGTTCGTCATAACTTGAATACGTTCCAGGTAGGGGGCTACCTGTGTTCAGGTAACAATCTATAATCTGAAACAGCCAAATTGGGAAATAGCAAGGCATTCATAATGAGTTGATACAATATAATATTTGATATTACTGTGGAATTATAAGTATCAAAACTTAAAAAAAATCAATCCTACCTTTTTTTTTTTCCCTTAAAAAGGTACAAATTATTTAGTCATCACCCAGTAGTTCTACTATGCAGCTTTGGCAGTTGACCTGGTAGTAGAGCAAACACAGCAGAGTCTGGTTGAAATTAAAAGTAAAGAGATTTTATTGAGAAGCACGACAGTTTGCAAAGTAGGAATCACAAAGTCCAGAGGATTTGAAATTAAGTGATCTGAACAGGAGACAGTTTGGGGATTTTTTATAATACAGGGAACTTCAGTAAAAATTCAGTGATTTACTGACATTTAGATAATTACAAAATTGGGTGAGGGCACATCTGATTGGTAGAAGATTACATACGTTTCTAAAAAAATTTTTTTTAAGTTACAAAGTAATCATTAAATTGGGTACATCTGGCCTCAAAACAATCATAAGACCCTCCACAGGGAGGACATGCATAATTCTAAGGTTTACCTTGAGTAAGCATCTGTTTTAAGAATTGTTTTGGACCTGGTTTCCTGAGCAGGGTGTATCTTAAGTAAAACCCTTAAGCAAGCAAAATCACATTCTTCTCTAAAATTATTTCTCAAGTAATTTTATCAGGGTGCAGCGGAGAGTTACAGAAATGACAGGCATTCTCGACGCAGAAGTTACTTTTGGACTCAGACTTTATCATAGCTGCCATCTCATGTTGGGATTCTTAAGTTGGGCTGCTCTTATTCAGTCTCCCCTTTTGATCACAAATCTCAGTGGAAAGAGATTCCTTGATCACATTTTAAATCTTCTGCCTTCTTGGGCTAGGAGTCTCATCTTCAGGGTTAACTGGTTTTCAGATTTTCTGGTCACCCACAAAGGAGTAAGTCATCTTCAGCAAGGCCTTTTCTCCTTGGGTGGTAATCTGTCTCTACAGATATTTAAGACCCCAGACACTAATTTGACGGCCGTGTACCATCAGATGTTAAATAGTGGGTTGGGAGGGTAAGGAGCTGGACTGAAATAAGACCTCACATGACATGATAAGGCGGCCAAGCCTATGGTGAGAAGTCGAAGTCAAAGTCATGAAAGAAATTTTTTTTTCTGAGTACGATTTTTTTCATAGGAATGGAGTTAGCTTGTTCAAATGTTTTAGACATACATCTCATATAGCATTTGATGATATGAATGATTACAGCAACAAGTATAATTAAGCCAGTTTGTAAAATAGAACAAAGCCAAGATCCTATGCCTTTGGGTTACCAACTAAAGATGTCTAAAAAGGGAGAGTCATACATTGGAGGGATAGAATGAGGCAATGTAGCTTTCTGGTGAATTTGTTTAATGTCTTCTTCTACTTCCCCTGAAGTGTTTATCCAAGTACAGCGGGAGGTGTTGAAGATGACACAGACTGCTCCTTCTTGAGCTAGAAGGAAATTGAGCCATTCTGTCATCTGGCTCAACTTTGGTGAAGGAGTCTAAAGATTTTTGTTGGGCTGCCATTCCATCAGCAGTGTCATTCGCTATTTCTTCTCTAGTGGCAAATAAATTGTGAATAGATTCTTTAAGTTCAGGGATGCCATAAACTGGTAAAACAGCTTGGAGGAATATCTGTTCATCTCCAGGTCCTTCTGATAGAGGGTTTTCATTAGATTCTGTAAGTTCCCTTTTATATCAGGCAAGGATCTTTAAATAACTAGTCCAGTGTGTGTTTTCATCAGAGGAATGGGTATCCAAAGGAATTCCTAAGAGACCTAGGGTGCATTTGCCTTTCGTTGTCCAACCATCCAAACAGGGTAACACCCAAGTAATTTTATTGTCAGTGAGGACTGGGTTTGCGAAACTAAACCAGTCAGATTCTCCATATAGGAATACATATCCACGAGGTGCATAAGTCATACCTCTTCCAGTGCCTTTGGTTGAAAAAGGGATTGATTGATTAACTTTTAGAAGCCAATTTTCAACGAGAGAGTTGTCACACATGGACAAACATTCAAACCTAGTGGTATTCCACAGGGACAGCACAAAAGAGTACTTAATTTATTTGAGTATGTGTTGGTTGGTTTTCTTCTCAGGCAGATTGATGACACGTCACATTCTCTAGTCAGGACATTATAAAATCGGGGAGGGAAGACAAACCCCAAGAAATTTGTTAAACGGTTTTCTGGATCTTGATAAAAAGGAGCTATAAGTTTCTGAAAGTAAGAACCTTTGGATAGAGCAAGCCATTCTACCAGTTCAGCGATTATGGTTAGATTAAAACACGGAACTTGAAGTTGGGACGTTAACTCAGGAAAATACCACAGCCTAACACATGGCACATTTGAAGGTGAGAGCGAAGTTAATTGTAGCTTTTGGCTCTAGCCTATAATTGACGAAAGAAACAGCTAATGTTCTGAGTTTGGATGCCTGGATCTGGGGTGAGGGTGACAAATCCAGCATTCTTTTATATTACTGGCACTAACTACTGACTGAGCTAACCTGACAGATGCATTATTTTTCCAGATGTTGGTGGAGATTATTGAGAATAGAAAGGCAAAACTTAAGGAGAGCTTCATAATGAAGAAGATAAGCAATAAAGCAAAGATCATAAAGATGACTGCAATCACAAAGTAGACCTGTTCGGTTATTTGCATTAAAATCTTACCAGGTAATAAGTGTTAACTTATAAAACAAGACTACTTCAAAAATAGTAAATATCAGACAAAAGGCAATAATGTCAAGGACTTGCATTATCAAATTCACCAGGCAATGAGACCTACATTAACATAGTAAGACAAATATCATAAGAAATCCAATGAGGAGAAAACAAAGTCCGAGGACTTCAGCAGGCCAGACTGGCATGAAGTCTTGTTTGTGTTCTTGGGTTGGCTGACTGTTTCTGTAGTTGTCTGCTTTTGGTCGCCTAGGCGTTGGAACTTCAGTTTCAGTCCCTCTGTAGACAGGCAAGTCCAAAAAGATTTGTCCTTTTTTAATGAGACAGGTGAACCCAAGGCTTATACCCTCTAGGTTGGCTGCAAAAGAGTTAGGAGTACCAAGTAAAGCCCTTTTTAGCAAGGCCCTAACTAATTTTTTTGTTGGTGCCTCTTCCGATACACATAGTCTCCAAGAAAGATATTGGGGGAATTCTGAATTCTGAAGTTGTAAAAGTCTCTTTAACCTAGGCATGGTATTTCTGGAAATATTCAGGCAATACTTTCATAAGTCACCTTGAGCTATATTACAGTTAGTGTAAGCAATGTGAGGAGGAAGCATAGGCCTTTCAGTAATAATTTCATAAGGAGTAAGGCTGTGGGAACCAAATGGAGTAGATCTTACATTTACAAGGACCAAGGGAAGAACCTTAATCTGAGGCAGATTTAAAGATTCATATGCCTTGGCTAATTGAATTTTTATAATTCCATTGATTCTCTCCACTAAGCCAGAAGATTGAGGATGATAGGGACAGTGTAGCCATTGACATATAGGAACTATGCAACAGAGTTCCTTAACAATCTGACCAGTAAAATGAGTTCCTCGGTTACTAAAAAGGGTGTTTGGGCAACCCCAAGCTGGTATAATATTTTCAGGTAATTTCTTTGTTACAAAAGTGGCAGAGGCTTGGCAACAAGGGAAAGCTTCTACCCAATGTGAGAAGCTACAAATCATAACAGTTACATATTTATGGCCATTTGAAGGTGGTGGTTGTATGAAATCTATATGCTGCTCTAGCGTAGGGCCAAGAGGTAATGGATATTTTCCAGGTGGGGGTTTAAGAGGCTTGCCTAGCGTCTTAGGTTGGGTTCTCTAGAGAAACAAAATCAGTGAAGCATATATATAGACAGAGATTTATTTTGAGAAAATGGCTCACGGGGTTGTAGAGGCTGGCAGATCCCAAGTCCGTGGGTTAGGCATCAGGCAGGAGACTTCTGACTCCCATAGCTGCAGGTGCTGAGGAACCCAAGATCAGCAAGCCAGATGGCAGGCCGCTGGCTCACAGATGTCTGCATATGCTCGCGAATCCAATTTTGACAGGCATAAAAATGGCGTGACGGGGGCATCTGACCTCTGACTTCACAAGGAGGAAGGAGAATCAAGATTCAACAGCCCAAGGCTGATTCCTATGAGGCAGAGGTCAGGCATGCCTCCTCCTTCCAACCTTTTTACCAATTGTGACACCAACCATCCCTCCCACAGCATTCTGTACTTCTCTGCTGAGTTTGATAATTCGTTACAATGGCCACACAGAACTCACAGACAGTACTCACGATTATTGGGAAATAACAGGTTACAATTCAGGTTAAGAAATGCTAGGGATACAGTTCTTCTATTAGGACAGCCTCTTCTCAGCTGTGCCTGCAGGCATGCCTCTCTCTGGCCTCTCAGCCTCTGCCCTATTTGGGCAAGTGTTACAAAGTTCTTTTAGCTCTGCCGATAAGGGCCCAGAGGCACTCTACTCCACCAGTAAGTCTTGGCCCGAAGGTGCTCAGATCTAGCTCTGTGGGTCAGCAAACCTAGCTCTACCAAGTGCCCAGAGGCAACCTACTCCAGCAGCAGGACTTCTTCCCGAAGGCACTAGGCTTTCTTGCTCCATCGGCTGGGAATCCCAGTGCACCATATCCTGTCAGTCTTCCACCAGTCTCCTGCTTCTGCTGCTGCTGTTTCTCTGCCACCACTTCTTGTCATCTTTGGTGTTGCAGCTCTCTCTCTTGTCTCCTCCCTTATCTCCCCTGTATCCTGGTTCCAGTTGCTGCTCAGCACAAGGATCCTAGGTCCAAAGCATGCCCTCCACACCTGGCTCTTCCCTGTTGGTAGTGTTGAGATCCTCTCTTCCTGCTTCTGGGATGGTTCATTTTAAGCCTAGAGGAATGGGAAAACTGACCAATCGCCTTGTTAGGGTTCCATACACTTTATTTACGTTATTAGCAAGCTATCCAATCCCCTGCGGGCCACAAGCACCTCATTTGCGTAGTCCTGCGCAGTCATTTGGTGGGAGTTAAAAAGACTATGGCTAGAAGGGCCATCTTAAGTAATTCACTACACTGCAGCAGGTAAGACCGCAGGCCGCTGGCTGACAAGCTGTGGAGGCTGATGAACCCCAGGATAGGCAGGCAATACAGCAGGCCGCTGGCTCAAGTCCCAAGAACTGGAGGTCAGATGATGACAAGCAAGATGCAGGATCCAGAGCAATTGAATGAGCTTTGCCAGAATGTCCATATATCTATTGGATGCAGGCCACCCTCGAGGAAACTTCCTTTACGACTGATTGGCCGATCACATCAGATCACATCATGGAGAATGACTACATCATAGCTACCAAATTACATTATTACGTAACTACTGAGCTACATCATTACATAACTGCCAAACCGCTGAGAATCATGGCCCAGCCAAGTTGAAACCCAACCTTTACCATCACACCTGGATTACAGCAGGAGCACATGGAGCAATGAGAAGTTACGTGTTCTGCTGCCTTAAAGAATTTTTCCCCACCAATATTTCTTTAAAATTTCAATCATGTTATCCAAGGTGGGAGCCTTCATGTAAAGCTTGCCTGATAGGAACATGCCAATATTTGGACAAAACTAATTTTCCATGAGGCCCAGACCATGATCTGGTATCAGGGTCTTAAGTGCATCCTTCTTGTTGCCCTTTTTTTCTTTCCTTGGGTAAAACCATTTTTCTCTTTCCTTGTGTAAAGAAAACATTTTCAAGATGTTCTGGGGTTAAATCAGAAAGGTTATAATTGTTTGTAAACAAATCAGTCCTTATAAGAGCTGAGGCAAGTAGAGAGGCTATCTGATGAGGAGCTTTATCATATAACTTAGAATACACTTCCCTAAATTATTTAATTCTCATTTCTCAGTCACGTTTACATGTACTTGTTGCATGGGTTCAAAGAAGTCCTCACACCACCAGTGTTTCTGTAAGATGTTCATTATTTCCTTTTCTCTGGTAAATGAAGTTGAATGTAAACCCGTTGCTGTCGAGTTGATTCCGACTCATAGCGACCCTATAGGGCAGAGTAGAACTACCCCATATGGTTTCCAGGGAGCGGCTGGTGGATTCAAACTGTTCACCTTTTGGTTAGCAGCCAAGCTCTTTAACCACTTTGCCACCAGGACTCATGCAATTTTTGGATTAAGGGAAATTGCAAAGATTTAGGTAAGACCTTTTCTGTTTGGTTTGACCATGTTAGTTGGATGTTGCTAACATCCCACCATTTTCCAATTTATTAATTCTATTCTGGGGATTGTTTGCCAATATTCCTTCAGAGATTCCAGCATAAATTCAACAATTCATTCTCCTGTTAACTTTTTTGTGAGAATTTCCAGTATGGTCTATTTTTCTACAAAAGTTTATGGTATATTCTACAGTACTGAGGGGAATTCCCCACCAGTATCTTTGTAAGATTTTAAGCAGTCTTTTTCCTTCTAAAGGGAATTTTTTATAGTAAGTGTCAACTAAAGTAAAATATACATATTCAGATAGAACAATTCTATTATTTGGCCAAATCCATAATTGTGTGAATGGGTCTTTATAGCATCCAGCCCTTTTTTATTCTGTAGTTTCGTCTTGAGAGGCTGTTTGTTGGTGAAAGAAAAGCAACGCCAAGCCCTCATAAAATTTAGGGTTATCTGGTGGAATAGTGATAAAGAGCTACGGCTGCTAATCAAAAGGTTGGCAGTTCAAATCCACCAGCCACTCTTGGAAACCCTATCGGGCAGTTCTCCTCTGTCCTGTAGGGTCACTATTAGAATTGACTCAATGCAGTGGGTTTGGTTTTGGTTTTTTTGGTAAAATGGTTAAAGGTGTATGGTTCCGATAAGGCAAGATTTGGCAAAACTTGGGAGGCGGCCTTCTTAGTCGCTGCATCAGAAAGACTGTTATCTCAGTCTTCAGTATGAGGGGCTTCTTTTGGTTGATGCGCTTGGACTTTAATAACTGCAGTTTCAGAAGGAAGCAATAAAGCATCTAAACGGTCAGCCACTAAATTCTCATTCTTAATAATGGTGCTAAAACCCTGATGCCGTCGAGTCGGTTCCGACTCATAGCGAATCTATAGAACAAGAGTAGAACTGCCCCATAGAGTATCCAAGGAGCGCCTGGTGGATTCGAACTTGTGACCTTTTGATTAGCAGCTGTAGTTCTTAACCACTTCGCCACCAGGGTTTCCATGATCCTAAAGGAAGTCAAAAACCCGTTTCCATAGCCTGCCAAAATCATGAACTACTCCTGAATCATATCTCCACTCCGTGTAGATAGTCACAGATATTCCTAACGCGAGTGTGCAGGCTCTCATTAAGGCTATTAATTCAGCTTGTAGGCTGAAGTGGCTTTAGGAAGTGGCTCGCATTCTCATCCTTCAGTGGAGGTGGTAATTGCATAGTCAGGATAAGATCTCAAGATCCATCTACAAATAGGACTAAATAAGGATTGTTGAGGGAAATTTCCTTTAAGTCCTTGCTGGGTACCATTAACTGTTCTGTCAGGCTCAAACAATTGTGAGCAAGATATTTATGATCTTTGATAACAGGAAGGAGTGTGGTTAGATTTAAATGGGTTATAGTATGAAGTCTCACATTGTTAGGTACTGTCGAGTTGGTTCCGACTCACAGCGACCCTATGCACAACAGAACGAAACACTGCCCTGTCCTACACCATCTTCAGAATCTTTGTTATGCTTGAGCCCATTGTTTTAGCTTCTGTGTCAGTCCGTCTCGTTGAGGGCCTTCCTCTTTTTCACTGACCCTCTACCAAGCATGATGTCCTTCTCCAGGGACTGGTCCCTCCTGATAACGTGTCCAAACTACATGAGATGGACTCTTGCCATCTTTTTATTATTAACACTATGTTTATTGTACTTTAGATGAAGGTTTACAGAACAAATAGTTTTTCATTAAACAGTCAGTTGCAATTGGTTTGTCGATTTTGTTGATCCTTTCAAGGAACCAACTTTTGGTTTGTTCTTTCTATTGTTTTTCTCTTCTTTATTTCATTTATTTCTGCTGTTTATTATTTCCTTTCTTCTAGTGGCTGTGGGCTTTTTTTTTTTTTCTTTGCTGTTCTCTTTCTATTTGTTCAAGTTTTGTAGTTTATGTTTTAATTTTTTCCCTTTTTTTTTTTTTTTTTTTGCAGATCTCTTT
>NW_004444198.1:354153-374541 GCF_000243295.1 Trichechus manatus latirostris
TGGAAAAAAAGGCGTACTTTGCAGCTGTTCGGTGTCGTGTTCTATATATGTCCGTGAGGTCATCTTGGCTAATTGTGCCCTTTAGGTCTTCTGTATCTTTGTTGAGTTTCTTTCTAGATGTTCTGTCCTCTAGCGAGAGTGGTGTGCTGAACTCTCTTACTATTATTGTGGAATTTTCAGTTTTTCTTCAGTGCTGTTAGAGTTTGTTTTATGTATTTTGGAGCCCTATCATTGGGTGCATAGATGTTTATTATGGTTATGTCTTCATGATAGAGTGTCTCCTTAATCATTGTGTAGTGTTCTTCTTTATTTTTTGTGGTGGATTTTTTTTTTAAAGTCTGTTTTATCTGAGATTAGTATTAACCACTCCTGCTCTTTTTTGGTACCTGTTTGCTTTGATTTTTCATAAATTTACATCTTTGTTTCTAAGGTGTGTCTCTTGTAGACAGTATACTGATGGATCCTGTTTTTTAATCCATTCTGTCACTGTCCATCTCTTTATGGGTGCATTTAGGCCATTTAGTTTCTTAAGTGTAATTATTGATAGGTGTGAGTTTATTGCTGTCATTTTGTAGTTCTATTTTTTTGTGATGTTAACGTTTTCTTTGCTTCTCTTTTCTGTGCTGAATTCTTTTTTGTTTGTGGATTTTTTTTCATTCATTTTGTTTTTGTAGATTTTGTTTTTACTGAGACTTTGTCTTTCTTCTTTATTTTGATGAGTTTTTTGTTAACTTTCTTTCTGGTTGCATTGAAATTTCCCTTTATTTTCCTAGGTTTCAACTAGTCTATTATTATTTCATATTGCTTTTCCTTCCTCTCCATTAGAAGGTTCTACACTTGCACCATTTATTCCATCTTTTATAGTTCTGATGCTGTTGTCATTTATAGATTAGCCTCTCTGGTTCCCTGTTGTAATTCTTTTGGTTTTCGATAGTCCTTAAGAGTTCATTTCCTAGGTTGTTATCTGGCTCGTACAATCCTGTGTCCTAGATTCAGCCTGTGGTCTGATGTTGTTTGTTCTCAGATTGAAGGACTCTTTTTAATAAGTCTTGTAAGTTTGGTTTGTTTTTTACACAGTCCCTTAATTTCTGTTTATCTGGAAATGACCTAATTTCACCATCACATTTGAACAAGAGTTTTGCAGGATATATTGTTCTTGGCTGGCAGTATGTTTCTTTCCAGGTTTTATCTATGTCGTCTCATTGCCTTCTTGCCTGCATGGTTTCTGCCAAATAATCCAAGCTTAGTCTATTGTTTCTCCTCTGTATGTGACTTTTTGTTTTTCTTGAGCTGCTCAGGATTCTTTGTCTTTGGTTTTAGCGAGTATGATTATGATATGCTTTGGTGATTTTTGGGGGGAGTCTTTCCTATATGGGGTTCATTGAGCTTCTTGGATGGTCATCTTTTCATCTTTCATGATATTGGGGAAGTTTTCTGTCAGCAATTCTTCAGTGATCCTCTCTGTGTTTTTTGTTTCCTCCCCCTGTTCTGGAACTCTGATTACTCACAGATTTTTGCTTTGACTGTATCCCACAGAATTCTCAGGGTTTCTTCATTATTTTTTCATTCTTTTCTCTGATTTTTCCTTAGAATTGTATCCAAGTGTTTGTCTTCAAATTAGCTGATCCTGTTTTCCGTCATTTCAGATGTGCTCCTCCGCCTTCTATGACACTGTTTGTTTCTGAAATCTTGTTGTTTATCTTTTGGATTTCTAATTGTTTTTGTATGATTTCTAGCTGTGAGTTTATTTTAACATTTCATTCCTGGGTTATTTTCTTGAGTTCTTCCTTTTTTTTTTGTCTATATTGTCCATGAGTTCGTGTATTTTTTCCTCATTTTTGTCTGCTTTTTGCTCCAATTCTTGGATAATTCTTAATATTAGAAATTTGAATTCCTTATCAGGTAGTTCTAGTGCGTTTTCTTCTGCTGGAAAGTCATCTGGTGTTTTATTTTGGACACCTACTGGAACCATCCTGTCCTGTTTTTGTATATGTTTTGATATTGTCTGCTGTCTTTGGGGCATTCAGTAATTATTTTAATCTTTTATTGGTTGTGGATTTGTTTCGTTCTGCTTTTTTGTTTTATTTGGTTATGTTTGAGGAGGCAGGTTGTGCGTTCTTTGTTGTTTGCTCGTCTGTGGGTACAATGCTTTTCACCTTCTCCAAAGGGCAGAGTCAGTCATTCAGCAGGGACGGTCCAGCTGAAGGGGTGTTGCTGAGGTAGGTTGTTTGTGGCACGTTCTAGGGCCAACAGGGCGGACCGGAAATCAGTGCAGGGCAGGTTCCGGTAGGCTGTGCCTGTGCTGCTTGGGGTGTGATGTTCAGCTCATGGTGCAGGTAGGAAGGGGAGAGGAGATTGTGAAGTGTGGAGCTGAGATGGGTATGGGAGAGAAGAGAGAACGGAGACAGGAACAGCAGCCAAAAACATACACACAAACAAAAAAGAGTGCTAAGGGAGCTTCCTATTGGAGTGGAGAGATGAGAGATAGAAATGGAGAAAAACAAAAATAAAAAAAGAAAAAGGATAAACAAAAAAAAGAATAACTCGACAAACTAGAAATAAAGAAAGAGAAAAAGGGAATAAGAGAAGAAAACAAAATAAAGAAACAAAAAAAAAAAAAAGAAAAATAAATGCCCCCAGGGATGTCACTGTGCGTCTGTGCAGAGTAAGGGAGTAGCTCCCAAGCCACGCAGTACTGCCGGGCTAGAAGGGGCTCCCAAGCTTTGAAAGGAAAAACAAAACAAATCAAAACAGAACAAGGGAGAAGAAGCCTGAGGGGTTGCACCAGCATGGCTGCACGGGCTGGGAAGCAGTTTCACAGTCTAGCGGTGTCTCACAACCTTTCAGGAAGAAGCAAAGATGGCACACGGAGCCAGGTATTTGAGAGAAAGGAGGGGGATGTGGTGAGAGGTAAGGAAGAAATCTAATGAAGTGGAAAAAAGCAACACCAGTATCCATCAGATAGCACTCAGGAAGCCAACCAGTACAGGTGGATGGAATCCAAGTGACACTGGAGGGAAGCCGGTGCTTCCCAGTCAAGTAACTGTGGCTGCAGAAGGCAGAGGAGGCCGAGTGGTGGGTGAAGAAAGGTAGGGGGTGGGAAAAGTGTGTATTTGTTGGTTACCGGTTTTTCTGTTTCCTGCTGGAAGCTCTGTGAAGCTGCTTTCCCGTACTCCCTCTTCACTGATCTCTTTTAGGAGTCCAAGATTGCGGATCCATGCTGCGTTAGCCGATAGGGGATTTCTGCATTTATCTCTCCTTGCTCTCTGTTCTCGGTCAGTTTCTTATTCCATTCAGTGCTTGATTGAGTTCTTTATGTGTTCATTTGATGCTTAGGGTTTCAGTAGTGACATGTGATTCTGACTTAGTTTTTTGGATGTTTGCCATGGAGGGACGGCTTGGTGCTTGTGACTGTAGCGCCATGTTGCCCAGAAGTAGTGAAGCTGCCCTTGCTTCTAATAAGCATTCTGGCTGTATGTCTTCCAAGACAGGTGTATTCATTTTTCTGGTACTCCATGGTATATTCGATATTCTTTGCCAACACCGTAATTCAAAACCATCAGTTCTTCTTCGGTCTTCTTTATTCATTGTCCAGCTTTAACATGGATGTGAGGCGATTTGAAATACCATGGCTTGGGTCAGGCAGGCGCACCTTAGTTTTCAAAGTGTCATCTTTGCTTTTTAACCCTTTAAAGAGGTCTTTTGCAGCAGATTTTTGCAGTGCAGTTTATTGTTTGATTTCTTAACTGCTGCTTCCATGGGTGTTGATTATGGATCGAAGTAAAATGAAATTCTTGATGTCAGTCTTTTCTCCTCTATCATAATGTTGCTTATTGGTCCAGTTGTGAGGATTTTTGTTTTCCTTATGTTGAAATGTAGTTTATATTGAAGGTTGTACTCTTCAGTCTTCATCAGTAAGTGCTTCAAGTCCTCTTCACTTTCAGCAAGCAAGGTTGTGTGATCTGTGTACCACAGGTTGTTAGTCTTCTACCAATCCACATTGTTCTTCATATAGTCCAGCTTCTTGGATTATTTGCTTAGCATACAGATTGAATAAGTATGGTGAAAGCAAACAACCCTGATGCACACCTTTCTTGGCTTTAACCACGCAATATTCCCTGTTCTGTTCAAACCACTCCCTCTTGGTATCTGTACAGGTTCCTCGTGAGCACAATTTAGCGTTCTGGAGTTCTGTTGTTTGCAGTGTTATCCATAATTTGTTATGATCCATGCTGTCGAATGCCTTTGCGTGGTCAGTAAAACACAAGTAGACATCTTTCTGGTATTCTCTGCATTCAGCCATGATCAGTCATAATATCAGCAATAATATCCCTTGTTCCTTGTCCTCTTCTCAGTCTGGCTTGAATTTCTGGCAGTTTCCTGGAGATGTACTACTACAACTGCTTTTGAATTACCTTTAGTCAAATTTTACTTGTGTGTGACAGTAACAATATTTTTCGCAAAAAGAATGATCTCGTAAGAAGTAAGTCTACTTGTAGACAAGTGTTGGGAAAAGGTAGAATTAGGTAAAGTGAACACAGCATGCGGTGCATAAACATCTAAAAAAGTTGAAAGTACTGTATTAGCAGTGGTTTCTACAGGTTTTGCAGTGACGACTACAGGTCAAAGACAAGGAGGATAACCCCTGTCCACTGGGTCAAGCTGTAAACTGTAATATCCTACAAGCGGATGTTGTCCGCCATGTTTCTGAGCAAATAACTAACCCTAATGGATTTCCATTTAGTTTATGGACAAATAATGAAGAGTCTAATTGGTGTTTAGGAAATCCTAAAGCGGGAGCTTATGTTAGTTTCTTTTAAATTTTCTACAGCTTGGCAGTCCTCAGGTAAGTTGGAAAGATTCTAGTTCTTAGGACTTTAAACACTTCTATAATGGTTGAACTAACAGAGAGGAATTTGAGGCCCAAGTCCAGCAATAGCCACATCACCCCAAGAGTCTTCGGAGTTCTTTGTTTCTGGAACTGGATAAGCTAGAGTAACATCCTTTTTCTTAGGGTTAATAGAAATTCCCTAGGCTGATATCAAATGATCTAAATGTTTAACCATAGGTTAAGCCAGTTCTAATTTATATTTGGATATTTTATGATCTCTAGAGGCTAACTGTGTAAGTAAAAGGAGGTTATTTTTCATGTAAGCCTCCTGGGAGGAAGTATACACTAACATGTCATGCACTTATTGTGATAACATAGAATTATTTTTGAATTGTAAAGATTGCAAATCAGTGTGCAGAACCTGAGAAAAGAACTGGGCATCTCAGTAAATCCCTGAGGCATCACAGTGCAAGTAAACTTTTGATTTTTCCCACGTAAGAACAAACAAATATTGATCGTCAGAGTGCAGTGAGATACTAAGAAGTGCATTGCAAAGATCTGTAACTGTAAAGTAAGTGTCTTTCAGTGGGACATTAGACAATAATAAATGAAGGTTAGGCACCACCGAGAATCTAGGAGTAACTATTCAATTAATTGCCTGTAAATCTTGGACAAATCTCCAGCCTCTATTGTTTGGTTTCCTAACTGGTAGAACTGGTATGTTGCAAGGCTAGTGCAAGGGATAATAAAGTCTTTTGAAAGAATGTCTTAAATTATTGGTGCTAAACCTTTCTGAGCTTTTCATTTCAAAGACTATTGGAGGATCTTTGGAAATTGTTTAGATAAATCAACTTGAGTTTTAATAGGCTAAGTAGACAAAACCCGTCCAACGACAGTAGATGTGGTAGCCCATAAAGTTTTGGGAACTGAAGAGAGAATTTCCACAGGAGGCAGATCAGCTTCACGATGAGTTTGAGTGTAACAAGCAGCATTCTCTTTTTCTGTTCCTAATTGCATAGGGGATTTGGATAAACCTAATTTCTCACTGTTAAATCCAAACTGACATTTCCATTTAGATAAAAAAAATCTCTCCCAAACAAATTTTTTATAGGATTGTCTGGGCTAATGAGAAAAGGGTGCAGATCTTCAGTAAATTCAAGAGAAATAGGTACTGGCTGACAATGATACAAAGTTTGTATTTGGTTAGTAACCCCACTACTTCAGAGGTTTTCATTCTCCAGGGCAGAGTCTTTTCTAAACAAGTGAGGTTAATAGCAGATAAAGTGGATCCTGTGTGAAGTAGAAATTTGCAGTGTTCTCCATTAACAGTCATAGTAGTTTCTCCTTGAGGATTTAAACCCACCATAAGAAAAGCCTCTTGGAGCCCCTTCATTCAGGTTTGGATTGAGACTTCCCATATGGGGAAGCCCATTTGTTTTTTAGTTTGTAACAATCCTTTTTCCGATGGCCTGGCTTTTTGCAATATTTGCAAGTTTTTAGGGTGTTAGTCATGACCCCAGAAGGTCTTGGCTTAAAAGCCTTTCTCTGAACAGTGTGTTGCAGCTGTTGCAGTTGCAACTTCGTTAATTTGTTTTGATTGGCCAGTTTCTTTTGCTCCTGAATTTGGGCTGGTTTATGGGTTACATCCGTCAGTTCGGGAAGGAGTATAGTTTCCCAGTCCAATCTTCGGTACTTAAATTGTTCAGACAATTCCAGGTGTAAACCATTTAAAACTGCGTAATTGAAAGCTATTCCAATCTCTTCTTCCATGGGGTTTAATCCTGAATATTCAGCAAAAATGCTAGCCAAAAGGTCTCTATAATTACATACAGATTCATCTTTTTTGTTGTTTGCAACTTTGTACTTTTACCTATCAATTTTGAAAGGAAGTACTTTTGGTATAGCATCTAAAAGTAATCTGGCAACTGCTATAGTTTGTTGTAGCAGTGTTGCTCCAGTTATTGTAGCATCAACTTTCAGAGATTTTTCAAACTTTTTCCAGTTTGCCTTTTCCATCCATAATTGGCCTTTTCCCAGCATGACTAGCATATTTATCAATTGATATAAATCTGGCATTCCAGGTTTGTAAGTTTCAATTAATATTCTAAATTCTCCACTGAATTTTTGTGGGTCTTCGTGAAGATTAGGAAATTCTTTTACAATTGTGTGAAACTCTGCTTTCGACTGGGAAGAAAAGGTCCCTAGTAGGAGTTCCTCTGGATGTCTTACTTTAAGCAATAACTTATATGAAGGTTTTTTTGTTTTCTTGTTGTTATCAGGATAGAAGGGGAGTTCAGATAATGTGTTAGTAGAGGAGTAAGAAAGGAGTGAGGGATAGACAGAAATTGGAGTCTTTGGTAGAGCTGATAGAACGGTAGATGACGCCAGAGTACTATAGGTTGCTGTGGAACTTTGACATGATAATTCTTTATTCTGTTCGGTTAACTCTAGAGACCATATCTTGTAGAGAGGCAGTGTTGCTCTCTTGATTTCTTTTGGTAGCTTTAAAACGTGCATCCCATTGAGCTTGTTTAACTTGAGAACCCTTCCGTTCTAATTTGCTGCGCAAGAAAATGTTAATTTAGACAAATCAAAAGATCCCCAAAGTGGCCACGTATGTTGTAAATTGTCTTTGGTAAGATTGTGTCAGGTGTTGAAAAAACAGCAAGTAGCAGGGCCATAATGTTTACCCATATGGGCGGGGATTCCCAAGGGGAACTCCCCAGTTTTAGTTTTAAAATTACCTATTGAAGAAAGAAAAGCCAAATGTACACCAGAAATAAAAGCGGAGCATTATTCTCAATTGCTTTGGAGGCAAAAAGCCATGCAGAGCACTACCTTCAGTTTTCTCTGAGTCACAAAAACCTAGAGAGAAACACTATGGGACTTGGACAGTGTTTTGCTGGAACAAATGTACCTTCGTTGCATGAGAGTTTGCTTGCAGGCGGCAGGCAGCCTAGTGTTCTGGTCTGTCTCACAACCACCTTATTCTGTCACGGGAGTCTTTAATGCTCATGATGAGTGTCAGAGACCACCCTAACCGCTTTTACAGGTCGACTTGTGCCCAAATTTTGTGGCTTATAATGACCCAGAGCTCTTGGAAACTAGAATTATCTCTGTAAAGTAGATGTCTAGCTTCCTAACTATGAGAAAATAAATTTCTGTTCTTAAAGCCAATCACTTGTAGCATTTCTTAAAAGTAAGAAAATGATTACATCAAATATGAGGTTTTCATGCAATGAACTATTTCATATCTAGCTATTCAGATTCATAGTTTCTTGGTGATTCTTTAATGGTATAGGTAAATATATATAAGCTAATGCAATTTAGGAATTTTATAAGTCCATTACAGTTCTAATCTAGAATTCCACCATCAATTCTCATTGCCCTGAGAAGGTCCTTCTTTACATATTGACACTTTGTGCCTTTCCAGTCACCTTTTCCACTATAACTTGGAATAACCTCCATTTTTTCTCCATTGCTCATAAGTTTATTTTTCAAATATATTCTGGGTTGTCTTCAACTGACCACTTCAGTTCACAATTAGCCTTTTTCTTTTTTGAATATCTAGTATGTTTATAAACTTATAACTCCTGTTTGACATTTATCTCATGTCTTGGGATACTTACCTTTTCACAAGTAGATTGTAAACTGCTTAAAGGCAGTGACCATATATTATACTAACCTATTCTAGGTGGCAAAAGGGTTACAGTTCTGTGTAGTGTCCAGTCTATTGTAGATGCCCAGTCAAAAGCTCCATTGTTATATTTTGGAACAGTTTTACATGTGTATATTCTAGGTACACTGAAGGTACAGAAGATAATACTCTGGTTCATGCTCCTAAAGGAGTTGTAATTCTGTTGAGAAAACTAAGTATTAGATATCCTGGAGTACAAATGTTGGGCACTAGGAAATGCTTAATAAATATTTCATAGTGAAATACTTTCTTGCTACTGACCACCAGAGCAGGTGGTGAGCTTTGGCCGTAGGTGATGGAGTTACTATAGTATCATTTCACTGCAAGTGTGACTTGGGAAGACATGGGGCTGCTCCCTTTTGCCTGAGACCGCATTGTCTTCTCCTGCTTGTGCTGAGTCACCCAGGCATTATTTCTGAGGAGTATAATAAATACGTTAGTACTAATTCACATGTTTAAGTATATACAAGATTACGTACAGAAACACGTGGTGATTTAGGTGTCAATGCCAATTTTACTTATTTTAAGACTAAATTGTATTCTTAAGCATGAAGAGTCTTTAATCAGTGATAAGGATGAGGCGAACTAAGAATCACAAATCCTGCTAACTTGAGCAAAAAGTGTGACAGTGGCAAAATATCATAATTTATCCCAGGTATGGAAATTATAAGTTATGTTGATGTTCTGCATTAACAGACATTCTAGTGTTAACTAACATCAGGCAAGAATGGTAAAATCATTGTTATGCTTTAAGGAAAAAGGCTATATTATAACTGTATAGTTTAAATTCGTTTATACGTAGAGATAAGGAGTCCTGATTGAGCAGTGGTTAAAGTGCTCGGCTACCAACCAAAAGGTCAGCAGTTCGAACCCACCAGCAGCTCCGCAAGAGAGAAGACCTGGTGATCTGCTCCAGTAAAGATTAAAGCCTAGGAAACCCTATGGGGCATTTCTGCCCTGTCCTATAGGGTCACTATGAGTTGGAATCGACTTGACGGCACTCAACAACAACATATGTAGAGATAAGAATACACTAAGTCATCCTTTCAGAGTATGCATGTCTTAGCAGTTAATGCTCTGGGGTTTATAAAAGCGAAAGATAGAGCTAGGCTCGATCAAAGCCAAAAGCATCAAATGAGCTACTCTAGAACTTGATCTGTGTGGCTAAGGTCCAGACCCACTATCTCTGCTTTCTCGGGTGCTAAACTGCCAACAGCCTTTTGTGCCACGACTTACGTTTTTTAAGTTCTTAATTTTTTTTCCTTTCTCTGTCAGCTGGAATTTTCTCAGGAACTATATGTGGGTAAGTTGACTTAAAATTCTTAGGTCTCAATTTCTTCTCTT
The DNA here is from genome assembly GCF_000243295.1 of Trichechus manatus latirostris. NCBI lineage: Eukaryota > Metazoa > Chordata > Mammalia > Sirenia > Trichechidae > Trichechus > Trichechus manatus. Next base: position 364,026 of record NW_004444198.1, read on the forward strand.
CAAATTCTGCAGGTATTACTCTCTTTTCTGACTTTTAATAAAGCAGAAAAGTCCAAAGCCTGCATGATTTTTTATATCTATAAAACCAAAAAACAAAACCAGTTGCCGTCAAGCTGACGCTGACTCATGGCGACCCCATGTGTGTCAGAGTAGAACTGTGCTCCACAGGGTTTGTTTGTTTAATAATATTTTACTGTGTTTGTGGTGACGGTTTACACAGCAATTTAGATTCCCATTCAACAGTTTTTACACAGGTTGTTAAGTGACATTGATTATATTCTTCACAATGTGTGAACATTCTCATTTCCATTTTGTTTGTTCTATTTCCATTAATTAGTTTTCCTGCCCCCTTACATTCTCATCTTTGTTTAAGTCATTGGTTGATTGTTTGGTCTGATACAGGTGATTTTTTTTTTTTAAAGGAGCACAGTACTGAAGGGTGATGTGTGAGCCAATTTGTTATTTAGCTACAAAGTGACTTTAGGGGTTAGTTTCAGGTCAAGTTTTGAACAGTGCCTCACGACAATAAAACCAAACCCGTTGCCCTCGAGTCGATTCCAACTAATAGCGATCCTATATGACAAAATAGAACTATCCCCTCAGGTTTCCACAGAGCAGCTGGTGGTGGATTCGAACTGCCAACCTTTTGGTTAGCAGGCAAGCTCTTAACCACTGCAGCCACCAGGGCTCCTTCAGGGCAATAGTCTTGCGGAATCCTTCAGTATAAACCAGTCAGTAGGTCTGGGTTTTGTTTTTTGCTTTTCTTGTTTTTTTTTTTTTTAAGGAATTTGAGGTTCTGTTCCACATTTTTCTCGCCCATCCATAGGGTTTCCAGTGGCTGATTTTTCAGAAGTAGATCATCACGTCTTTTTTCTGAGGTGCCTTTGACTGGCCTCGAACCTCCAACTGTTAGCAGCCAAGTGCCTTAACAATTTATACCACCCGGGGACTCACTCCCATGTCTATAAAGGCAACCTAGTTTTTTCCTTTTTTTTTTTTTTTTTTTTTTCTTTAGATGAAGGTTTACAGAACAAATAGTTTCTCATGAAACTGTACACATATTGTTTTATGATAATGGTTAACAACCCCACAACATGTCAACACTGTCCCTTCTCAACCTTAGCAACCTGGTTTTTTTGCTTGTATCCTAATAGGATATTTTTTCTTATGCTTTAAATGAGTTTATGTAAGGAATTTTATTTTGCCTAAAACATGTTGAACCTGTTGATTTTACAGTCTCACATGTTTTTTCATTATTGTTTGTTTAGGTTTTTCTGATTTCACTAATGGGAAACTAAGAAGTCTCTTAACATCTCTGTATCTGTCATCTTTTGTCATTCTCATCTCCTTGACTGGTTCTCTTAATTCTTAGACAACTAGTTTGCTTCTCCACAGTACTGATTAGATGGCACTTGGTAAATTGTTCAATGTGTGGGAACAAGGGACTAGGAAGATTCTTGGCTGAATTTCATTAGTTTTTTGTCTTGGGCTACTTGGGCTCCAAAGGAGGCACTTATTTGGGAAGTGGCAGTAGGAGGTATTAATCAGCACTGTATGGGATCAATTGTGTTCAAGACACCTGTTGAACAACCCAGGTGGCTCAGTCCTATTTTAGTTTGATACATGGATGTTGGAAGTCAGAAAAAGATTTTGATAGAAAGTAAAAATTTGAGGTCCATCACTTTATGGATGTAAAGGATATTGCCCTTTAAAGTGTGTAGAGTAAGGTGAGAGCCTACATTTAGACTTAAAAAGAAGACTATGAATGAGATGAAGAAGGAACCTCCATAGGAAGAACAGAAGAAATAGAGTTACAGAAATAAAGGTCTTGAAAGAGTTTGAAGAAACAGGAAGTGAGTTATCAGTGTAATTATGTGCAATAGAACGAAAGACCTGAAAAGTACTAATAGAGGCTCATTGGTGATAGGAGGGCAGCTTAAGTGAAAAAGACGAGGCTATTGTTTTAAGCTCAGAAGAAAGCCCTGGCAGTCTACTTCCGAAATATCAGCCACTGAAACCCCTATGGAGCACAGTTCCACTCTGACACACGTTGAGTTGCCATGAGTCCTGATTGACTCAATAGCAACTGGTTTTTAGTTTTAAGAAACTTAGCTGGTGAAGTGAACAAGAGAAATTGAACAGGTAGTGCAGAGAGATTTATTTTCTTTTTATTATTATTATTGTGGTGAAAATATACACAACAAAACATACCAATTCAGTAGTTTCTACATGTATAATTTAATGACATTGATTACATTCTTCAGGTCGTGCAGCCAGTCTTGCACTACCATTAACATAAACTCACTGCCCCCTAAGCAAAAATTCTCCCTTTCCCCCTCCTTCCCACTCCTGGTGACCACTAATAATTTTTTGGTTTCTATATATTTACTTAGGAGTCCCTGGGTGGTGCAAATGGTTAAGCTCTTGACTACTAGCCAGACCTACCCAGAGGTGCCTCGGAAGAGAGGCCTGGTGATCTGTTTTCGAAAGGTCACAGCCTTGAAAACCCTATGGAACAGTTCTATTCTGCATGTATGGGGTTGCCACGAGTAGGGATAAACTCAACAGCAACTGACAACAACAACATATATTTGCTAATTTTATATAGTATAGCCAGAATGCTCATTAGAAGAAAGGACGGCAAGACTTTGTCTCACATACTTTGGACATGTTATCAGGAGGGACCAGTCCCTGTAGAAGGACATCCTGCTTCGTAAAGTAGAGGGTCAGTGAAAAAGAGGAAGACCGCCAGCAAGCTAGATTGACACAGTGGCTGCAACAATGGGCTCAAGCATAACAACTATTGTGAGGATGGCACAGGACCAGGCAGTGTTTAATTCTGTTGTTCATAGGGTCCCTGTGAATTGGAATGAACTCAACAACACCTAACAATAACAGCAACATTTTTACTCAGCATAATGTTTCCAAGGTTCATCCATGTTGTGGCATATTCATCTGTGTTGTGGCATGTATCAGAACTTCATTTCTCTTTATGGCTGAATAATCCATTGTATGTGTATATCACATTTTGTTTATTTATCTGTTGATGGACATTTGGGTTGATTCCACCTTGAGGCTATTGTGAATAATGCTGCAACAAACATTGGTGTACAAATACACTATCTGTTTGAGTACCTGCTTTCAGGTTTTTGTTTGTTTGTTTTTTTTGATATATACATAGGAGTGGAATTGCTGGTCCATATGGTAGTTTTATGTTTAGCCTTTTGAGAAACTGCCAAACTTTTCTACAGTGGCTGCACCATTTTATATTGCCACCAGCAGTGGAGGAGGGTTCCAGTTTCTCCACATCCTCACCAACGCTTGTTAGTTTCTGTTTTTCTGATAGTAGTCATCCTAGTGGGAGTTAAGTAGTATCTCTTTGTGGTTTTGATTTGCATTTTCCTAATGACTAATGATGTTAAGCATCTTTTTATGTGGTTATTGGCCATTTGTGTATCTTTGGAGAACTGTCTCATTAACTATTTAGCCCATTTTTAAATTGGGTTGTTTTTCTTTTTGTTGTTGAGTTGTAGGAGTTCTCCATATATTCTGGATATTAAACCCTTATCAGATATTTAATTCCTAAATATTTTCTTCCACTCTTTAGGTTATCTCTTCACTTTGTTAATAAAGCCCTTTGATGCACAAATGCTTTTAATTTTGACAAAGTTTATCTGTTTTGTCTTTTGTTGCTCTCGTTTTGTCATCATATCTAAGAATTCATTGTTAAACGCAAGGTCCTGAAGATTTATCTCTGTTTTACTCTAAGTTTTATGTTTTTAACTCATGTTTAGATCATTGGTCCATTTTGAGTTAATTTTTGTAAGTGGTGTGAGGTAGGGGCCCAACTTCATTCCTTTATTCTTATGCATGTGGAAATCCAGTTGTCCTAGCACTGTTTGTTGAAGGGACTGTTCTTTCCCCCATTGAGTGGACTTGGCATCTTGTTGAAAATCAGTTGGTCATAGAAGTATGGGTTTATTTCTGGACTGGATTCCATTGGTCTATATGTCTGTCCTTATATGAGAACCACACTATTTTGATTACTGTAGCTATGTAGTATGATTTGAAATCGGGAAGCGTGAGTCCTCCTACTTTGTTCTTTTTGAAGCTTGTTTTGGCTATTCAAGTCCCTTTGCAGTTCCATGTTGTGTTTGAGGATTGGCTCTTCCATTTCTGCAAAGAAAGCTGTTGGAATTTTGATTGGGATTGTGTTGAATGTGTAGATCACTTTGGGTAGTATTGACATCTTAATGATATCAAGTCTTCCAATCCATGAAAACAAGATGTCTTTCCATTTATTTAGGTTTTATTTAATTCAGCTTTGTTTTATAGTTTTCAGTGTACAAGTCTTTCACCTCCTGGTTAAATTTACTCAGACATTTTATTCTTTTAGATGTTTTTGTAAATGGAATTATTTTCTTAATTTCATTTTCAGACTGTTCATGCTGGTGAGTAATTCCTGTCTTACTAGTGGACTTGGAGTCTGAAAGGGAATTACATGGAATTATGTCTGCAAAACTTCAGACCCCAGGTCTTTTGCTTCCAGATACTATGCTTTTTCCACTCTACCACACTGTTTCTTTGTAGAATAACGGAAGTCCTACAGATATCCCTATTTGTAGGCACAAAATAGCCTCAAAACATTACTCTCCATGATGTCTGCTAAACTGGTTCTCAGTTGTTGTTAGGTGCTGTCAAGTTGGTTCTGACTCAGCAACCCTATGTACAACAGAACGAAACACTGCCCGGTCCTGTGCCATCTTCCCAGTCTTTGCTATGTTTGAGCCCATCGTTGCAGCCACTATGTCAGTCCATCTCTTGAGGGTCTTGCTCTTTTTCACTGACCCTCTACTTTACCACGGATGATGTCCTTCTCCAGGGACTGGTCCCTCCTGATAACGTGTCCAAAGTATGTAAGACGAAGTCTCACCATCCTCGCTTCTAAGGAGCATTCTGGCTATACTTCCTCCAAGACAGATTTGTTCATTCTTCTGGCAGTCCATAGTATATTCGGTATTCTTTGTCAACAGCTATATTATATTTAAATCATGCGTTTTAATGAAATTTTTATTTGTGGTGTGTTAGAACTATGTGCCTTAGTATTTCTGTAGATTTGGTAACATTATCTGACATTTTACTTAGACTTATTTTTATTTTGGATTTATTTTTAAATTGATTGGTTTAAAAAGGAAATCTATGCATACAATAAAGTTTTGTTTGTTTGTTTTTTAAATATAGTCTCTGTAGAAGCTGAAACGCATCAATCACCATTCTTCAAAATGCAGTGGAATGTACTACGGACTGTATCTGGGTTGGTACACCGGACATGCTTGGAACCACCTAAAGCTGGTGTTTTTGGACACTTTCAAAGCATAAAGGGGCTATTACTTTTGTATAATGCTGAATCCAAAGTAGTGTTGGTACAAGGCCCTCAGAAACAATGGCTACATTTGTCTTCTGCCCAGTGTGTTGCAAAGGAAAGTAAGTCATTCATTGCTCAGCCACCCCTACTTGGGGCCTTTCATTGTAAACAATGGGAGCAAAATATTTTATCCAAGAGGATTGTTTCATCCAGTGCCACATCCCAAGGAACTCCCACAGGAAAAAAGGAAGAACCTGATCCTTTACAAGACAAATCTATTAGTCTGTATCAGCGATTTAAGAAAACATTTAGACAATATGGAAAAGTTTTGATTCCAGTACACCTAATAAGTTCTGGTGTTTGGTTTGGGACATTTTACTATGCAGCCATAAAGTAAGTTTTTGCTTAGTCTGAACACTTTTCCCTGTTTTATCAGAATATTAATTGTATCATTTTTAAATGCTTTAATATCTTTGATAGAGTATAGCTAGTTTTCATAGCTTTTTTCACATTTTAGTAATAGTAGCTAACATCTGCTTACTGTGTACATTAGACATTTTGCTAAATTTTTTAACTGTATCATCTCATTTAATCTTCACAGCGCTATATGAGCAGGTAGTATAATTATACCCATTTTATGAATGAGATTAAGCAAGTATTTTTCCCAAAATAGCTTGGCTGGTAAGAGATGAAACCTGGATTAAAATTTATTTAAGTTTGTCTGATTTCAAAACCCATGCTGTTAATCACTATGATAATCTCATATCAATATTTATGGTAGCACAGAAATAAAACATCAAATTTCAGAAATATGACAGCACCATGAGTTCAATACTTACATATTTTTTAGATGTTCATAAATGTAAAAATAGCTATTATTTACGATGTGTATGGTCTGGGTGGGAAATTAATAAGATATTTTTGCCAAAGCCTGGCTAATATCTGTAGTAGACACAAATGCATAAATTGTAGACATACGCTTTGATATCTTCCTGGTCCGATAAATGTCAAAGTAAGATCTTCTGTTCTGATAAAAAGCTAATAGTTTGGTAGGCCTAACCTCCAGGTGCAAACCTTTTCTAAAATTCTACAGTTTCTAAATTCATCTTGTTAAATTCTGTTACTTTCTTCTAAGATAGATTGTGTTATTCATACAACTTTAGGAAAGGAGTACACATAGAAATAAGTTGCCGATTATTTCCAGTTTCTGTCACTAGCGGAACTGAAACATTGACTTAACTTGTGTCTGTTGCTTTGAATTTACTTTATGGAATTTCCTTTTAAGTGACCAGGTAAGGGAGCTCAGTGAGTGTCCTGATGTGGATGAAATGTTACCATGGAAACTACTTTAACATGTTAGTGACCTCTCCTACTGAGTTTAGAATTATTTTATACTTTCCGAAAGTCTAATGATTTTCAGTGTCTGATTAGGTTGAATTAAGGTATTAGTAAAATGCAGTAGTTTTGTATGTGACGCTCACTCCTTGAAAAAGTTTTTTTGTCTACTGAATTAAAAATACTTATCTCAAGATGATGCGTTGAAGACGGTACTTATTCTTGGGAAACGTAGGACGAGAGATACTTCTTTATAAAAATTCTAAAAGAATGTTTTTTACCTTCTTTGATGCAGTTCGGTTTTTTTCCTTATCTTTCTCTCCATTATGTTCCTGTCATTATTTTCTTTAATAATTGTATCTTTCTTTGCAGAAGATCCTTGTATGTACATTTTATGGAATTCTTTTTTTGCTTAGTTGGATTTATTTGTTTATTTGTTACATTTTCTGGGCATGTATAATATTTATAGAAGTCTTCAAAACTGCCCTTATTTTCTTGACAGAGCATAAAATTGTGTACCATTTTGAGTAAAAGTTACAACCATTTAGTTGTACTATCATTTAATGACTGTCTACATATTAAAAAAAATTTTTTTTTTTTTTGAGCCATTGAGGCTTCCGATTCAGTATTTTGAAAAATCGCATGAGTAATTCTTTCTTCTTTCAGCTCTCCTTTGGTGGCCCTCAAGAAGTATTCAGTCACCTGGCCTTAGAGGGAGAACTCAAAGTTTCTGATTAATTGAATATGAGATTCTCGTTTGGGCTGTTAAAAGGAGTACTTTTCTTCCTTTTAGTCTTCTTTTGCCTTCTGTGGTAAAAGAGCTCTATAACTATAAAAGCAGACCCAAAATAACGTAGTCATTTTAATTATATTGAAGATTTTTTATTCTTCTATCTGGCATCCGGTGGTTCAGTGGTTAAGCTTTTGATTGCTAACCAAAATTCAAATCTACCAGGTGCTCCTTGGAAACCCTATGGAGCAGTTCTCTGTCCTATAGGGTCACTATGAGTGGTAGTCAACTCGATGGCAACGAGCTTGGTTTTTTTCATGTGGCACTTGAGGCAGTTGTGGGTGACATTCTGTCATCTCTTGTGAAATGAACTTTTCTTAGTTTTATCTTTCCTCCTCTTTTTCTTCAGAATGCTTATATGTAAACATACTGGTAAGACTTTCTACTTTAAAACACATCGTTTATCCACGATTACTTGTTTGGCTGTTTCTTAGCATGAGAATTTGGTTGCCAGATCCATCCGATTGCCAAGCCATGACTACTGGTTCAATTCTGTTGTAACAACATATAGCTAAAATATATTACATAGGATGTGTTGCTTCCCAAAACAATCCTTTTTAATGTTTTTATTAAATTCTTAATGCTACAAAAATTGAAAGTTGATTTGTTCTGAGGTGAAGATCTTAATCACAGGCAATACTTAAAAAGTAGGACTCATGGAAGAAAAGAAAAAGGAATTAGAATATGTTCAAAAGACAGTGTATGTTTCATTTTATTATAAAACTGAAGTTGATTGTATTAAATTACAAGTTTTCAAATCGACCAACAGCAGGGTAGCTTTATTTTAGCTGCTGTTGCGGCTTTTTTGTTGGTTTTTTTGGCTCTTTTACCTAAAAAAAGTTCTAACATTTGTTTGTTGCCTTCTTATTATTAAAAAAAGAAAGGGGAAAGAGTGGTTTGTAACTTGAAGGACGAGCCTTTGGCATCACATTGTGTTACTGGCCAGTATTTTAGTTACTCCAACCTGCTAGCGTTATTGCCCTTTCTGGGCACTGAAGAGCAAAGTATCACTCTATATTTAGCTAACTCAATGATAAAGATCTCAGGCTTTTGAAGCATTTTATTGCAGAGAGATCTAAATTGTTCATGCCAATAGATTTTTTTTCTTTTTTTTTTTTTTCAGTTTTGTTGCAGGTACTGTCTGGCAAAAGCTTGCAGAGATCTGATCTAACCAGAATGGGTCTGTTTGATGAACTATTGCCCTGTAATGACCATGTTGTCCCTTCTTTTAGAGGCCTAGTGTTTTGGGCCTCAAGTTCCTAAATTTACAGAGCTCCTCTGAAGCAGAATCCTGGCTGGTTTTTACTGTACTTTATCCAGACTATGATTGTTTTGTGCCTATGTGTTTCTACATTTGTTGAAACAGCCATACAGCAGACAATTTGTGAAATACAGATTTCTGTCAGACTGTGGAAAGTAACACAAAGTGGATGCTCCTGTTTGAATCAGAACTTCATTAATGCTTCATATCTAGCAGTTCCAAAGGAAATTTATTTTTATTTTTAAGGAAATTAAATCATCAAATCAATAGTTTAGAAATAATTGGAGTTAGGTGCTTGCTTTATTTTACAAAATATTCAAGACAGTGATGTGATGATTTGTACAAGATATCTGAGTTAATTATTGTCTGATATTTATGATAATGTTTTCATCATAAATCAGTTTTACTTTATATTTGGCCAGTATTTGATGTAGGGTTTTTTTTCCCTTCTTTCTTTATGATTGCTGTTACATATACAGATTTTAAGTACTGGGTTGAGTCGGAACTAGGAGATGGTTAATGAAATAATTTTATAATTGTATTGATATTAGAAGATAAAATCAGCATGTTATGGCGGGATTTTACTGTACAGTTATTTTACTGATTTGAGTACATCATAGAATAGCTAAATCTTTGTAGTACTGAACCTTACTTTAAGGGGATTCTGTTGTTACCTGGACAGATATTCCAAATGGAATTAATCTTTTAAGATATGATAAAATTGAAGGTGGAGAGAGTTGAAGCCTGAGAGGACTTGTAGTTGATTTTATAATCGAACTCGTTTAAGATTCCTTAAATTTATTATCCTGATTTCCTCTTTTTTTTGTTGATAGGTCATTTTAGTGGTTCTTCTTTTAAGGTGACCAGCCATGTCTATTGCAAGTACTCCTTCATCTCTTAGTATATAGTAAAATCACAAGAATACTTTTTCTCCAGTTAACCAAATTATTTTTTAATATTAAAAATATAAATTAGGTTTATAGCTACCATAATAATAATTGATCCAGGCAATTCCCTTTACTAATTACAAAAAGAAAGAGGTGCATTTACAGTGGGGCAATCTGTGTCCCCTGCCTTAACCAAGAGTCAAACTTAATAACACCAATGATGGAATAAACTGACATTATGTTCCCCCTATTATGATGCACTGAGATGGACACAGAATTAACTGTGTTCTTTTCTTGTTGAAATCTAATTTGTTACTGGGTATAGTCAAGTTGATTCTAACTCATAGTGACCTCATGTGACAGAGTAGAACTACCCTATAGGGTTTGTGGCTGTAATCTTTATGGAAGCAGATTGCCAGGTCTTTCTTCTGCACAGTGGCTAGATGGGTTCAAACCACCAGCCTTTCAGTTAGTAGCCAAGCACTTAACTGTTGCGCCACCAGGGCTCCTGAAATCTACTTTACTTGAGTCTAATCATAAGGAAACAATCGGACAATTCCAAACTAAGAGGTGTTCCACCATGCATCCAGCTTGGATGCTTCAAAAGTATAAACATCAAGAAAGATATCCTACCGTCTCTGTGCCCCCCCCCCCCACAAAAAAAAAAAGCTGATGAGCACTTCTAGAGAAAAGCAGACATGAGGGACATGAAAAAGTGGGTATAAGGGCCCCACTGGGACAAGTCAGGAAGTTTTAGTACTGTTTGTATGTTAAAGTATTGGTGTTAAATTTCCTAAATGTCATAAGTATATTATGCTTACACAGGAGAATGTCCTTGTTCTGATTTAGGAGTGATGTGCCACAATTTCTGCAAAACT
>NW_004444198.1:374641-391331 GCF_000243295.1 Trichechus manatus latirostris
ACACACACACACACACACACACACACACACACACACACACACAGCAAGGAAAAACAAGAGCCAGTGTAGCAAAATGTTGATAATTGGGGAAACTGAAAAAAAATAAATCAGGGTTTAACAGTTTAGGTTGGAGACTTCCTCTGCCTTCTTTCCCTCCCTTCAAAACTTTGTTGTAATTTATGGTAATTGCCTTGTAAGGTTGATAAGGAGTTTTAGAAGTAAAAATCTTGGGTCTTGAAAATTGAGTTGGAGCCTTCTAAGTAGTGTCTGGTTGATGAAACTAAGATGGGGTAAATAATTCTCATCCTTTTAGGTTACTTAAAGCTGTTAATTTTGCTGTAATAAAAATGTTTCTGTTTTTCCTAATATGGTAATTAGAGATACATATGTGCAAAAGCAAACTAGAAGTTGCAGACAGTAAGATACAACACAACAGGGTTACACATTTTATTTTTTGATGATGAAATTTATGGGCATATAATGTATATCAAGTAATATGTTTACTCAAAGTGAAATTAAAATGCTTAATAATGCAGAATCAACTTTTAAACAAATTTGTTACAGCAAATTGTGGCTTTGGTGTTTTCAGATCATCTTTAGAAAATATTTGTCCTTAAAAGTTTGTATATATGTAAATTATGTTTTGTTTCTTTCATAGAGGAGTGAATGTTATTCCTTTTCTAGAACTCATTGGGTTACCTGACAGCATAGTCAGCATTCTCAAAAATTCCCAGAGTGGAAATGCACTAACAGCATATGCCTTGTTTAAGGTAGGTACTATTATTAACAGATTACTCCCCAGACTTAACCCCATAAAACTCCGTTTTTACCCCAGTAGTTATTTTTTTTGAAATTTAACAGTGTATTTCATGTCTTACATATCTAATGAATAAAGTTTTAAAAGAATTTAAAATGTGAATAAAATGGTTTAGAAAAAGTGCCTTAAAAATAGGTAGGTCACTCATAACCCGTTGTGATAAGACAAAGGTTATTTCCAGGGTTGTTGTTAGTTGCTTTCAGTCGATTTTAACTCTTAGCGACCCCACGTGACAGAGTAGAGCTGCCCCATAGGGTTTTCTAGGCTGTAACCTTTATAGGAAGGAGCCGTGGTGATGCAACGTTTAAGCGCTCAGCTGCTAATCGAAGGGCTGATGGTTTGAACCTACCAGCTGCTCAGTGGGAGGAAAAACCTGGTGATCTTCTTCCATGAAGACTACAGACTAGAAAACCCTATGGGACAGTTCTGCTCTGTCCTATAGAGTCACGACGAGTCAGAATCGATTTGACAGCACACAACAACAGCAGTCTTTATAGGAGCACATTGCTAGGTCTTTCTTCTGCGGAGCTGCTGGGTGAGTTAGAAACTGGGCACTTAACCATTTCACAATGACAACTTATTTCCAGAGTAGTTGTCATCTTTTTGATGTTTCTTCTATTGATATTATATTAACTTTCCCTTACTCAGACATCCACATGCCACCTGACTTATGAGTGGAATTTGGCGTATATTTTACTGTTTATAATAGCTAATCTTCTCAGTAAGTAAAATAGTAAAGTTTAATTCAAGTTGTTTTATGCTATAAACGTTAGACTTAGTTTCTAGATATTTTGCATGTTTTATTTTTGAAATTCATCGTCTTTGTAACTGTTGCCTGGATTCAGGCAACGTCTTTATAAGTAGATAGCTTCTACACCTGTGGGTCTTTATTTTGGAAGAGAAGACATTGTAAATTGTAGAATTTAGTCATATTAATCTCATTTTCACAACAAATTATGTATATAGAGAGAAATGTGTGTGTGCGTGTGTGTGTGTGTGTGTGTATATAATTATATATATTGGTTTAGAAAAAGTGCCTCAAAAATAGGTAGGTCACTCATAACCTGCTGTGATCAGACAAAGGTTATTTCCAGGGCTGTTAGTTGCTGTCAGTCGATTTCAACTCGTAGCGACTTCATGTGACAGAGTAGAGCTGCCCCATAGGGTTTTCTAAGCTGTAATCTTTATAGGAAGGAGCCCTGGTGGTGCAAGGTTATAACCAATTTATATATGTATATACATATTTCATTGTGGTACAAATATACATAAAACATTTTCCTATTCTATAATTTTTACATGTATTCGGTGACATTGATTACATTCTTCATGTAGTACAACCATTTTCGATATCCTTTTCTAAATTATTCCCCCACCATTAACATAAACTGTGTGTACACTAATAAATCCCTCGCCCCCTCCCTCCCACATCTGGTAACCACTGAAAAGCTTTGGTTTCTATTTCTGTTTGCCTATTTCATCTATGTGAGATTGTATAGTATTTGTCTTTTTGTAACTGACTTATTTCACTTAGCATAATGTTTTCAAGGTTCATCCATATTGTGGTATGTATCAGGGCTTCATTTTTCTTTATGACTAAGTAATATTCCATTGTATGTATATATCACGTTTTCTTTATCCAGTCTTTTGTCATGGACATTTAGGTTATTTCTGTCTTTTACTATTGGGAATAATGCTGCAATGAACATTGGTATACAGGTCTCTGTGTTCCTGCTTTCAGTTCTTTTGGGTATATACCTAGGAGTGGGATTACTGTGTCATATGGTAGTTCTATGTACAGCTTTTTAAAGAACCACCAGACTTTTCTACAGCAGCTGTATCATTTTGCATTCCCACTAGCAATGGATGAGGGTTCCAGTTTCTCCACATCCTTGCCAAAACCTGTTGTTTTCCTTTTTTTTTTTTTTATCATAGCCATGCTAGTAGGGGTGAAGTGGTATCTTATTGTGGTTTTGATTTGCATGTCTCTAATGGCTAATGACGTTGAGAATCTATTTATGTGTTCATTGGCCATTTGTATATCCTCTTTGGGTGAAATGTCTGTCACATCCTTTGCCCATTTTTTGATTGGCTTGTCTTGTTAAGCTGTGGAAGTTTTTTTTAATATGTTTTGGATATTACACACTTTTTAGATATATGGTTCCAGAAAATTTTCTCCTAATCTGTAGGTTGTCACCTCACTTAGTTGATAAAGTCCTTTGATGAACAAAAGTATTTAATTTTTATGAGGCCTGGTTTATCTACTGTATCTTTTGGTGTTCATGTTCTTGTTGTCATAGCTGATCCATTGCTAAAAAATAGGTCTCATAGCCATATCCCTGCGTTTTCTTCTCTGACTTTTATGTTTTTAGTTCTCACATTTAGGTCCTTGATTGATTTTAAATTGTTTTTTGTATATGGTGTGAGGCATGGATCCTGCTTCATTCTTTTGCATGTATAAATCCAATTTTCCCAGCACCATTTATTAAAGAGACTGTTCTTTCCCCATTGGATGGACTTACTACCTTTGTTAAAAATCTATTGACCATAGATGTATGGATTTGTTCCTGAACTCTGAACTCTGTTCAATTGGTCTGCATGTCTATTGTTATACCAGTACCAGGCTGTTTTGATTACTGTAGCTTTAGAGTGTGTTTTGAAGTCAGGAAGTGTGAGTCTTCCTACTTTATTATTCTCTTTCAAGATTGCTTTAACTATTTGGGGTCCCTTGCCCTTCCATGTAAGGAGCCCTGGTGGTGCAGTGGTTAAGTGCTCGGCTGCTAACCAAAAGGTCAGCGGTTCGAACCCATCAGCCACTCCATGAGAGAAAGATGTGACAGTCTACTCCCATAAAGATTACAGCCTTGGAAACCCTATGGGACAGTTCTACTCTGCCCTGTAGCATCGCTTGAGTCAAAATTGATGACAACATGTTTGGTTTTTTGGGGGGCCTGTCCTTATAAATTTGAGAATTGGCTTTTCCATTTCTGCACAGAAGGCTTTTGGGATTTTGATGGAGGATTGTGCTGAATTTATAGATTGCTTTGGGTATTATTGACATCTTAATAATATTAAGACTTCCAGTCCATGAACATGAAATGTCCTTCCATTTATTTAGGTCTTCATTAATTTCTTTTAGTAATATTTTATAGATTGCAGTGTTTGTCTTTCACCTTCCTCGTTAAATTTATTCCTAAGTACTTTATTCTTTTAGATGCTGTTGCAGATATTGTTTTCTTAATTTCCTTTTCAGCTTGCCCATTACTAATGTATAATAATTACGACTGATTTTTATATTTTGACCTTGTACAATGCCACTTTGCTGAATTCGTTTATTAGCTCTAAGCTTTCTTGTGGAATCTTTGGGGTTTTCTATGTATAGAATCATGTCATTGCGAAAAAATGTTTTACTTCCTTCCAAAGTTGGATTCATTTATCTATCTAGCTATTTTTCTGGCCTAATTGCTCTGGTTAGGACTTCCAGTACAATGTTGAATCCAGTGGTGAGAGTAGGCATCCTTGTTTTGTTCCTGATCTTAAAGGGAAAATTCTCAGTCTTTCTCCATTGAGTATGATGTTAGCTGTGTGTTTTTCGTAAATGGCCTGTATTAAGGAATTTCCCTTCTACTCCTAACTTGTTGAGACTTTTTATCACGAAAAGTGTGTTGAATTTTGTTGATTGAGATGATCATGTGGATCTTTTCCTTGTTCTATTACTATGATTTATTAAATTGATTGGTTTTCTAACCCTTGCATTTGTGGAATAAATCCCACTTGATCATGGTATATAATCCATATGCTTTTGGATTCAGTTTGCTAGTATTTTGTTGAGGATTTTTGCATCTATGTCTGTAAGGAATATTGGTCTGTAGTTTTCTTTTCTTGTGGTGTCTTTGTCTTTAGTATCAAGGTAATGCAGGTAACTCAGAATGAGTTAAGAAATGTTCCCTTCCCTTTTTTGGAAAAGCTTAAGTAGCATTGGAGTCATGTCTATAAATGTTTAGTGGACTTACTCAGTGAAGCCATCTGGGGCAGAATTTTTCTTAGCTGTGAGGTTTTTGAGTATGCATTCATTCTCGTCACCTCTTATGGATCTGTTGAGAATCCTCTATTTCTTCTTGAGTCAGTGTAGGGAGTTTATGTGTTTCTAGGAATTTGTCCATTTCCTCTAAGTTACCCAGTTTGTTGGCATTCAGCTGTTCATACTATTCCTTTACAATTCTTTTTATTTCTGTAGAGTCTGTTGTAATGTCTCTACTTTCATTTCTAATTTTAGATACTTCCATCTTCTCTCTCTTTTTCATTGTCCATCTAGCCATGTGTTAGTTGATTTTATTGATCTTTTCAAAACATCGACTTCTGGTTTTGTTAATTTTTCTCTGTTGATTTTCTATTTCTTTTATTTTTGCTCTTTGTTATTTCCTTTCTTCTTATAGCTTAGGCTTAATTTGCTTTTCTTTTTCTAGTTCCTCAAGTTATAGCATTAGGCTGTTGATTTGAGATCTTCTTTTTTAATGTAGGCATTGATTGCTGTAAATTTTCCCCTGAGTACTGCCTTCACTGCATTCCGTAGGTTTTGGTGTGTTGTGTTTTCATTTTTGTTTGACTCTAAGTATTTTTTATCTCTCTCTTGATTTCTTCTTTGACCCATTGGTTGTTTAGTATTGTGTTGTTTAATTTCTACATATTTGTGCATTTTCCAGTTTTCTTTCTGCTATTTCTTGTTTATTTCTTTGTGATCAGAAAAATACTTTGTATGATTTTTACTTTTTAAACGTATTGTGACTTACCTTGTGTCCTAAGATATGGTGTATCCTGGAGATAGTTCAGTGTACACTGGAAAAGAATGTGTATTGTGCTGCTGTTGGGTGGAGTGTTCTATACATGCTTGTTAGGTATAGTTGGTTAATAGTGGTGTTCAAATCTTTTATTGTTATTGAAGTCTTCAACTATTATTGTAGACCTGTCTATTTCTCCTTTCAATTCTGTGTTAGCTTTATATCCTTTGGGGCTCTGAGGCTAAGTGCGTATATATTTGTAATTATTATATCTTTCTGATGAATTGATCCTTTTATCATTATATAGTGTCCTTTACCTCTTATAATAGATTTTGACTTAAAGTCTGTGGATTTTTTTCTGCCCCTTTCTTTCTCTCTTCTCTCTTTAAGACTCCCATATCGTATATATTAGTCCATTTGATGGTGTTCCACAGGTCCCTTAGGCTTTGTTCAGTTTTCTTCAATCTTTTTTTTTCTCCTCAAACTCAATAATCTCAGTCACCTTATATTCAAGTTCGCTGATTCTTTCTTCTTCCAATTCATATCTGCTGTTGGGCCCCTGCAGTGAATTATTCATTTCTGTTATTGTTCCTCATTTCTGGCCCAGGCCCCACCGCTCAGGAACTGCAACCCATGCCACGCACACTGTGCTACTCTGTCCCAAGGATCACTGCTCAGGGGCTCCAGCCTGCAACTGCCCTGACCATGATGTTCTGATACATAACTCTCTGTCCATAAACTCTGGCCCACACTGTCCTCACCATGCTGCTGTGACCCAGACCTCACTGCTTAGGAACTCCAGCCCCTGCTGTGCTTTCCATGCTGTTTCAACCTGGGTCTTCCGGCCCAGGAATGCCAGCTACAGCCACCTCAAGATGGCCACACTGAGCTGGGGAAGGGGGTAGGGTGCACATGTGTCGTTAACTTCCATTCTGTTGCCACCTGCATGCTGCTGTTTTCTTGATTCAGTGTTCCCTTTCGTCCTCCAACCCTTCAACTGATGTCCAGAGTTCCAGGGTTGTCAATTTCATCAGTTTTTGCTTGTTTTCTTCTGGCTTTGGGAGAAGGAAGCTTGCAACTGCTTATGCCACCATCTTGCTCCTCCTCCTTCAATTGACAAATTCTTATGCAGTTCTATGTGAACCATCTACCTAAGAAAAAAATAAGTAGAAAAAGTGGAAACTAAATGCCACTTTATTTTACTTCTGTCATATAAAAATACCTAGAATTACAGTTTTATAGTTGTAATCAAAAGGAACATTGTTTTATTCTGTCATCTTCATTAGAATCCTGTAACTCTTAGAAAATTTCCTCTTTTGTATTTTTGACTAGATAGCGAAAGCGTAACTTTTCATTTTCAACATTAAACCTTATTCATAAATGATCAGGTTTCTAATTATAGTGGGTATAATTTAGTCTTGATAAATCAAACTATCATGATGTTGATTTAACCCATTTCTCTAATTAGAATTGCTCCTTATCCCATGTTCCATAGCATGTTAGTAGCTTTCAGAGTTCATCTCACAGTCTGGGTGTTAGTAGGTTTTTATGCTTATTTTCTTTGATTATGAGCACCTAGGCATTAAGAATCATGTCTTCTTCATCTTTGTATTTCTCTGTGCCTGGTATTGTGCTTTGTAGGCAGATAGGTACTCAGTGCATGCAGGTTGAACTAGAATTGCAATGTGAAGCTGTGCAGGTGCATGGGTCAGTGTCAGCAGTGTTTACACCACACTCTTCCTTTGTGAGGTTTGAGTATGGAGACAGCTACTTCTGTGTATATACTGTACCCCTAGTTTCTCAAATAGAGCAACATTGATATTCACTGCTTCACCAAGGCAAACCCTCAGAATTCAGTGAGGCAAAGATGAGAAAGGAATAATCTGTGAGTGTGGCCTGTGGCTGTGGTTAGGATGCTCTCATTAACTCACTTGAAATTTCCTGGAAATGCACCTGGTGTTTTATTCAACAAAAATTTATTGAGTTACCACTCTGTGCCGGGTGCCATGCTGAAAGATTTAATTAAAAGCACAAAATACCTGCCCTCACAGAGTTTATGTTCTAGTGAGTAGGAGTAGGGTGGGGAGGCAACTGAAGAGAGAGACAAAAAACATGAAGTTGAAAAAAAAAATGTACAGTATACACACGCATATATATTGTGCGTGAGTTTGTATTTATATAGGGGTAGTGCTAAGAAGAAAAAGCAAGTCAGGGATGGGAGCATGTTTTCTTTTCAGGGGAAGATTGCTATTTTAGAGGGAAGACCTTGCAGAGAAGGCCTGTCTGAGTAAAGACTTGAAGGAGGTGCAGGAGTTTGTCAGGCAGTTATCTGGGGAAGAGCAGTTCAAAGTGAGGACATCCCAAGTGTGAAGTTGTGAGGCAGCAGGATGCCTGGAGCATTTGAGGAAATAACAAGGAAGCAGATAGGGTGGAGTGAGTAAGCAGGGCAGAGGGGACGGAGCACTCAGTCAGGTTGGGCTGCTGTACAGATTTTGGCTTTTCCGCGAAGTGGACTGCTGTGTTGAAAACAGACTCTAGCAGGACAAGGGTAGAAGTTGAGAGACCTGGTTTGAGGTTATTGCAGTAGTCTGGGTGAGAGATGAAGGTGGCTATGACCACAATAGTAGCAGTAGAAGGATAAGAAGTAGTTGGATTGTAGATATGATTTGAAGGTAGAGCTGATGGGGTTATCTAATGGATTGGATATAAATTATGTAAGAGAAAGAGAGGAGTCAAAACTATCTCCTAGTCTTTCGGCTTGAGCAACTGCAAGAATAGAACTGCCGTTTACTGAGATGGGGAACACTTGGAGAGGAGCAGGGAGGGACAGTTGAAGATCAGGTAGTCAGTTTTGAACATCCTAAGTTTGAGATCCTATTGAACATGTTCATGGAAATGAGTAGGTGGTTGTATATACTGGAATTCCGGGAGGAGGTTTCATGGATGGATGATAGATGGCATTTGAAACTGGATGATATCACCAAGGGAGTGAGGGAAGTAAAGAGGCCCCGGGACTGAGTTCTGGGTCACACAATGTTTAGGGATTGGAGGCATGCGGAGAGCTTGGTGAAGAAGCCTGAAAAGAAGTAGCCAGTGAGATAGAAGGAAAACTACGAAAGTGTGAAATCCCTGAAACCTTGTAAAGGAAATGTTCCAAGGAGTAAAGAGTGAAAAGCTGTATCAAATGGTTCTAATTGTTCAGGGGCCGATTGGATTTAGTTTCATAGAAGTCATTGTGACTTTGATGAGAGCAGTTTTGGTGGAGAAGGGGAGCTGGTGAATGCTGGTTAGAGGAAGTTTCAGAACAAACTGAGGAGAAAAATTGGAGACAGCACAGACAGCTCTTTCAAAGAGTGTACAGTAAGCTAGAAGTACTACTGTGAATGTGCAGCCTCTTTGTTTTTATGATTCTCTTTGATCAGTTCATTTGCTCTTTAATTTTTGGTCCTTAAGTCCCTGATCATAGTTCAACCTGTGCATGTCTAATGTCTGCTCACTCTTTTACTGTTTTTTGGTCTCATGGATTCCAGACCCAGGGCCAATTGTAATGAGTAGGGAGCATGAAACCTGGATAAGGGAGAGGAATGAAACTAAACTCAGTTCAGTAATAAAGCGACATTTGTCCCATGCCTTGCCCCATTTGAAGTACTTTGTAGTAATCTCAACAATGAACGTTAGCAATGTTAAGGAAATAAAGTATTTGGCAGGTTTTTTTTTTTTAATCATTGTGCTTTAAGTGAAAGTTTACAATTCAAATTAGTCTCTCATACAAAAATTTATACATACATTGTTATGTGACCCTAGTTGCTCTCCCTACCTATACTGTGACAGCACACTCTTCCTTTCTAGCCTGGATTTCCCATGTCCAGTCAACCAGCTCCTGACACTCTCTGACTTCTCATCTCGTCTCTGGACAGGAGCTGCCCATTAGTCTCATGTATCTACTTGAACTAAGAAGCACACTCTTCACGAGTATCATTTTATGTCCCATTGTCCAGTCTAATCTTTGTCTGAAGAGTTGGCCTCGGGAATCGTTTTAGTTTTGGGCTAACAGAGAGTCCGGGGCCATGTCTTCCGGGGTCCCTCCAGTCTCAATCAAACCATTAAGTCTGGTCTTTTTACTAGAATTTGACTTCTGCACCCCACTTTTCTCCTACTTCACCAGGGACTTTCTGTTGTGTTCCCTGTCAGGGCTGTCATTGGTGGTAGCCAGGCACCATCTAGTTCTTCTGGTCTCAGGCTGATGAAGTATCTGCTTTTTGTGGTCCTTTCTGTCTCTTGGGCTAATACTTTCCTTGTGTCTTTGGCATTCTTCATTCCGCTTTACTCCAGGTGGGTGGGGACCAATTGATGCATCTTAGATGGGCACTCAGTAGCTTTTAAGACCCCAGACACCACTCACCAGTGTGATGTAGAACATTTTCTTTAAAAGTTTGTTATGCCAATTGACCTAGATGTCCCCTGAAACCATAGTCCCCAGTCCCCCGCCCCGGTACTCTGTCCCCCAAAGTGTTTGATTGGCAGAGTTTTTAAGGAATAGAAACACTTGCACCTTTGTTACTGTTAGTGGTATTTAGTTAAGGACTTCATTTCTGTTGACCTGATACTTGGATAATTTTTGGTTGGGTTGTCTAAATGACAAACATAAGATGAGGTTACAGAAGATGCATCCCTTGTTAGGAGGGAAAACCATGTAGGGTGTTACTATAGTGATCTTGCAAGAGAATGAAGCAGTTTTACAGTGCTTGGTTATTACCAGAATTTTAACTTGTTTTTAAGAAATTATGGTTATAATCAGGTGTTGATCTGCCTATGTTTGCTTTTTTCTTAAGATTGCAACACCTGCCCGATATACTGTGACTTTGGGAGGAACATCCTTTACTGTGAAGTACTTGAGAAGTCGTGGCTACATGTCAACACCTCCGCCAGTTAAGGAATATCTGCAGGACAGGATGGAAGAGACCAAGGAGCTTCTCACAGAGAAAATGGAAGAAACGAAGGATAGACTCACTGAAAAGTTACAAGAAACCAAAGAAAAAGTTTCTTTTAAGAAAAAAGTGGAATAGGGTGTCTTTTATAATAGGTCATAGAAAATTCATGCGCTTTAACCCTTTGGAGACTATGGGCAATGATACATTCTCCTGGTTATTTTTGTGGTTAGTTGCCAAATATACCAGTTCTCTGAGGGTTAAAGAACCAAAGATACCTTTTTAAAGCTAAATATCACTAGAAAAATCAGTTTTTTGAGAGGAAAAAAATGAACCTAGTGTGAGAATTTCACATCAATAGCAGCATTAAGCAATGGTCAAGAGTTCTTTTTCAAGGTCTTTACAGTCATGGTTGCTGCGTGTTCTGTTGCTTCCTCCTATAATGTATGCAGACGAGGCAGATGTCTCCATAGACAGGCTGTTTGTCCTGAGTCTTCATCTTTCTGTTATTCATTAAGACTTCACCTGTATTCACTTCTCAGTGTGAAGACAAACTATTATCAAACTACTTTTCTATAAAAACAGTATATAACAGTTGTATACCAGTCAAAATGTAAACTATATATGAAGAAAAATTAAAATGAAGACACATATGTAAATAAGATGTATTGGTTATATGTAAAGGAAAAATAACCCTTTAAAAATTGACCCTATTAAAATGATTTTTACTGAAGCTTGTTATAATCAGAAAAATTTAAGCAAATGTATATGGCCGCAGTTGTTTTTCAGAATTGTGTATTGATGTTGATCACCCAGAACACAAGATTTTGTTTCCTCTTCAACTGATCTTTCAGAGGACAAGTGAAAATAAGCACACCTTAAAACTTTATTGATGAAATATTCTCAAGCAGCAACTCTAAGCTTTTGGTTCTCAACTGGATAAAAGGTTTGAGAGACTAGAAGATGGCATCAGGTTGTCTTGAAGATTCCTCACTGTCCTGGGTGTGTAAACAGGCCTTTTTTCTCAGCTAGCCAGTGCTACCTTCCCAGTGTTAGGGCTTCAGAGCTAATAGTAATTTCATTATGGAGTAATAATGAAAATCAGAGCTTCTACTTAATAATAAAATCAGAGCTTCGTTTTCCCTTAGATTGCAGTACCCTTGCTTGAGCATTGTACTTGAATTTTTGGTAGCAAAACTGTATTAAATTACCTGTTTGGAAGGAAATGTAGCCATTGTCACGTGAAAGTTTTCATGATTGTGTGGATGTGCTTTAGCGTGCATGTGTCTATTTCCTTTTGCTGTAACTGCTCTACTTCTATAATGAATATTTGGAAGAAGAAATGGTCTCTTTTTAGATTGTCGTTGTTTTCAATTATCTGGTAAGGCAAGAAAACGTCTTGAGTGTGAAGAACAGCCCTGTCGGGCCTCTTCTTCTGGGCATGATTATTGTATCAAATGCTGAGTCGGGCAAAATTTAGAAAATAGTTTAAAGGGAAAAAATGTTTACGTTTTATACATCTAATCATTCTTTGGAAAAGTTTCTCAATGTGCTGTGGTTGGAATCTTTTCTTTTAGGGCTAGAGGGTAGTGAGGGAGTGAGAAGCTGTGCTGCTGTGATACAAAGACTGCTCTTAATTGGGCAGATCAGTTTTGTCTCCTGAAACTGTTGAATGCACTATTTCAGACTGACATTTTCAAATGTAAACTCATTTAACATGTTTTAGCTTGTTTATTAAATAATTCACATTTTTACAGATACTAAATGCTAAAATATTAACAAATTTCTTTTTTTTAACTAGTTCAGGCGATGCCTGTGTTTTAACACCTTGTGTTATATGGAATTCTTCTAAAACAATTTACTTTTCACATTTTACAGGGTATATTTTCCATTGGGGAATAAATTGTGGGTTCTTAGAAGTCACTAATAATTCCTTCAGACTAGAAATTTTTTTTCTGAGTACCCATCTTTTGTTCAGTCCACTTAGTGGTATTGTCATCCAGTTTTGTAATCAAGTTACTCTTATCCAGTTATATTGAATGAGATGTTGCCCATGAATGCTTTGAAAATTCTAAGGTAAAAAAAATTCCCTGAAGATAGGGGATCTGGAATGTTGCAAAAATGCTGTTGCTAGCACATTGCTAACCTAGTCCTTAAGAAGTTACAAAGAGCTTAAAAAGGGACATCTGTAATAGGTTATTTGGACTATTAATAGCAGGTTAACAGAATGTAGTAGTATATGTTGTTAAATTATTAAGACTATATATATACTGAACCCCATTTCATGAACAGCAAAATTTGGATTAATTCACTTCTGCATTTTATGAGGTATGAGAGAACAGCTCCCCAAACCTGATCTGTGTGTCCATATTTACGTAGGATGTGTTGACAGGGCGAAGAGGGAGCTAGGACTGAGATTTAGCTTATATAACGGATGAAAAGTGTTTATGCAGCCAAGTAATAATTGAAATGAAAAATGGCTTAGGTGAGGGACTTAAGTTTGTTCAAGGATAATAGCAGAACCAACCTTTAAAAGTACCACACCAAAAAATACCTTTTACTAAGATGTAAGATAGCCTTTTGCATACAGCAAGGTGCTGTGTTTACAGATTCCAACAAAGGAGAAAAAGAATGCATATATTGAGATTACCTTCCTCCTAGTACTGAATACAATAAAATTATGCCTTCGAAGATAACCTACACTTTATTTGTTGTGACAGAATCTACCCCCATTCGTTTTCAACTGAAGGATATTCTTGAGGTCTTTTATGCTCTACAATGAAATGCTGCTGTTGGTTGTCTCTTAGAATAACCCTAGGAATTTTAAAGATCTTAATAATTTAGCAGAAGAGATGTTTGAAGAAAAGCAAGTTGCACATTAGACACATCTAGCTTCTTTCTGTGTTCTGTCCACTGGGATTGGGTCATCTTCAGGATTTCTTAACCAAGAATATGGTGATAGTAATGAAATGGACAGAAAGTGACTTTAGCAACTGAAGCAGAAAAAAATGAGTGTATTTTTCCTGATACCTCAGAAATGACACCATTTCTATAAAATGCTTTTGTAAGGCATAAATTTCTGAATTATGATTAAAGAATTCCTTCTGAAAAATAACTTGTTTTCATGGTAATGTACACACACGTGTTTTGTTGGCTACAGTTCCTTTGTTTATTTCACATTTTCAAAATTGAATCTCCATGTCGCTGTGAGGTACCATCGAGTCAACTGGGACTCATAGCCTTATGTATAACAGAAGAAAATGTTGCCCAGTCCTGTGCCATTCTCACAATCCTTGCTGTGTTTGAGCCCGTTGTTGCAGCCACTGTGTCAGTCAGTCTCACTGAGGGGTTCCCTCTTTTTTGCTCACCCTCTGCTTTACCAAGCATGATGTCTTTCTTCAGCGATTGGTCCCTCCTTTAGGGTTGGATTACCCAATAAGCAAGGTACACACGGGCTTACTTGTGCATACTTGCTATCTGTAGTGAACAATTTCACCTGTTTTCACCAAAGGAAATGTGAAAAACAGGTATAATTGTTCACTACAGATTAGTAAGTATACACCTTGCTTACTGGTTAATCCGCTCCTGCTCCTGATGACGTGCAAAGTAAGTGAGACGAAATCTCATCATCCTTGCTTCTAAGTAGCATTCTGGCTGTACTTCCTCCAAGACAGATTTATTCCTTCTAGCAGTCCGTGGTGTATTCAGTGTTCTTCACCAACACCACAATTCGAATGCATCAGTTCTTCGGTCTTCCTGTTGTCCAGCTTTCACATGCATCTGTGAGGCAATTAAAAAGACCATGGCTTGGGTCAGGTGCAACTCCATCATTGAAGTGACATCTTTGCTTTTTCACACTTTAAAGAAGCCTTTTGCAGTGTATTTGCCCAGTGCAATACGTCATTTGATTTTTCGACTGCTGCTTCCGTGGACATTGTTGATGCAAGAAGAGTGAACTCTTTGACAGTCCATCATTTGTCATGATGTTTTTTGGCCCAGTTGTAAGGATTTTCATTTTCTTTGTTTAGGTGTCATCCATACTGAAGGCTGTAATCTTAGACCTTCATCACTAAGTACTTCAAGTCATCTTTCTGCTAGCAAGGTTGTGCTATCTGCATATCTCAGGTTAATGAGCCTTGCTCCAATCCTGATGCTGTGTTCATATAGCCCAGCTTCTTGGATTGTCTGTTCAGCAAATTGAATAAGGTGAAAGAATACAACCCTGCCACATACTTTTTCCAATTTTTAACCATGCAGTATCACCTTGTTCTGTTTGAACAACTGCCTCTTGATCCATGTACAAGTTCCTCATGAGCCCAATTAAGTGTTCTTTGCAATGTATCCATCATTTGTTATGATCCACACAGTTGAATGCCTTCATGTACTCAATAAAATACAAGTAAACATCTTTCTGGTATTCTCTGCTTTTGTCCAAGATCCATCTGACATCAGCAGTGATATCCCTCCTTCCATGTCCTCTTCTGAATCTACCTTGAACTTCTGGCAGTTCCCTGTTGACATACAGCTGCAGCTGTTTTTGAATTATACTGAGTAAAATTTTGCTAGCATGTGATATTAATGATATCGTTTGATAATTTCCGCATTCTGTTTGATCACCTTTTTTTGGAATGGGCACAAATATGGATGTCTTCTAGTTGGTTGGCTGGGTAGCTGTCTTCCAAATTTCTTGATACAGACGAGTAAGTTTTGCAGTTTTGCATCTGTTTGTTGAAGCATCTGAATTGGTGTTCCATCAATTCCCGGAGCCTTGTTTTTCGCCAATGCCACAGGAATCAAATCGACTACATCTGTGGAAAGAGACAATGGAGATGCTTAACATTACTAATTAGACAAAGTCAGTGGCTGACTGCAGAACAGACCATCAGTTACTCGTATGCAGGTTCAAGGTTAAGCTGAAGGAAAAGCAAGTGCAAGAGAGCCACAATACAACCTTGAATGCATCCCACCTGAATTTAGAGACCATCTCAATAGATTTGACACACTGAAGACTAATGACCGAAGACCAAAATGGAGGTCAGAAGAGACTCTGAAACTTGCTCTAGAGTGCCGAGTAGCCAAAGCAAACAGAAGAAATGATGAAGTAAAAAAGCTGAACAGAAGATTTCAAAGGGTGGCTGGAGAAGACAAAGTAATGAAATTTGCAAAGACCTTGAATTAGAAAACCAGAAGGGAAGAATACCATCAGCATTTCTCATGCTGAAAGACTTGAGTTGCAATATTGAAAGATTCTATGAGCCTCAATAGGCCTAAAATAAAATAGGTGAAATATTACCAAAGTTTTTTCCTATTTAAATACCTCTTTTGCAAGTCCGTTTCACTACTTACTGGCTTTATTGGCACTATGGTCTTCCAACAAATCGAATCATATTGGTCTAGATGCCTGAGTAGCACAGAAGGACTCAGAAACGTGTGGACTCATCTGCTACCTTGAAATTTAACCACCTGAACCATGAATCTGCAGAACCAGAAGTGGGTAATTTTATGTATTATGAACTGGCTGACAGTCATTTCAGGAGGTAGCATATGATCAAGAACCCTTGGTACTGAAGGAAGAAGTCCAAGCTGCACTGAAGACATTGGCGAAAAACAAGGTTTCAGGAGTTGACGGAATACCAATTGAGATATTTCAACAAACAGATGCAGTGCTGGAAGTGCTTACTCATCTATGCCAAGAAATTTGGAAGAAGCTACCTGGCCAACCGACTGGACTAGATCCATGTTTATGCCTATTCCCAAGAAAGATGATCCAACAGAATGTGGAAATTATTGAATAATATCACACACGAATAAAATTTTGCTGAAGCTCATTCGAAAGTGGTCGCAGCAGTATATCGACAGGGAATTGCCAGAAGTTCAAGACAGGTTCAGAAGAGGACATGGAAAAAGAGATATCATTACTGATGTCAGATGGATCTCGGCTGAAAACAGAGAATACCAGAAAGATGTTTACCTGTGTTTCGTTGACTATGCAAAGGCATTTGTGAGGATCATAACAAATTATGGATAACATTTTGAAGAATGGGAATTCGAGAACACAATTGTGCTCATGAGGAGCCTGTACATAGATCAAGAGGCAGTCGTTCAGACAGAACAAGGGGAAACTGCATGGTTTAAAGTCAAGAAAGGCATGCATCACGGTTCTAACTTTA
>NW_004444198.1:393074-394214 GCF_000243295.1 Trichechus manatus latirostris
TAGGTGTTTGATTTTTAGAAGATCCCAGTTATCTAGCTTATCTTCTGGGGTTTGTGTGTTGATGGTTATGGTTTGTATCCTGTTAATGCCATGTATTAGGGCGTGTAGCATTGGTCCTATTTTTATTTTTATGAACTTTATAGTTTTTGGCTTTATATTTAGGTCTTTGATCCATTTTGAGTTAGTTTTTGTATATGGTGTGAGGCATGGGTCCTGTTTCATTTTTTTGCAGATGGATATCCAGTTTTGCCAGCACCATTTGTTAAAAAAAACTGTCTTTTCCCCTTTTGATGGACTTCGGGCCCTTGTCGAACGTCAGGTTACCGTAGGTGGATGGATTTACATCTGGGTTCTCAATTCTGTTCCATTGGTCAATGTATCTGTCATACCAGTACCAGGCTGTTTTGACTACCGTAGCTATATAGTAGGTTCTGAGGTCAGGTAGTGTGAGTCCTCCTACTTTATTCTCTTCAGTAGTGCTTTACTTATTCGGGGCTTCTTCCCTTTCCATATACAGTCAATGATTAGTTTTTCCATCTCTTTGAAGAATGTTGTTGGTATTTGGATTGGGATTGCATTGTATTTGTAAATTGCTTTGGGTAGAATTGTAATTTTCACAATATTGAGTCTACTTATCCATGAACATGGTATGTTTTTCCATTTATTTAGATCCCTTTGGGTTTCTTGCAATAGTGTTTTGTAGTTTTCTCTGTGAAGATCTTTTACATCCCTGGTTATATTTATTCCTAAGTATTTTATTTTTTTAGGGGCTATTATAAATGGTATTGTTTTTCTGATTTCCTTTTCATCATTCTCTTTATTGGTGTATAGGAATCCAGCTGATTTTTGTATGTTTATCTTGTATCCTGCTACTTTGCTGAATCTTTATATTAGTTCCAGTAGATTTCTCATGGAGTCCTTAGGGTTTTCTATGTACAGTATCATATCATCCGCAAACAGGGACAGTTTAACTTCTTCGTTACCAATTTGGATGCCCCTTATTTCTTTTTCTTGCCTTATTGCTCTAGCTAGAACTTCCAGCACAGTGTTAAATAGGAGTGGTGATAAAGGGCATCCTTGTCTTGTTCCTGTTCTCAAGGGCAATGTTTTCAGCCTCTCTCCATTAAGAATGATGTTGGC
>NW_004444198.1:395146-412789 GCF_000243295.1 Trichechus manatus latirostris
GCATCTATTGCTATAAATTGTCCTCTGAGGACTGCCTTTGCTGTGTCCCAAAGGTTTTGGTATGATGTGTTTTTGTTCTCATTTGATTCTAGGAATTTTGTGATTCCATCTCTGATTTCTTCTATTACCCAGTGGTTTGTAAGCAGGGTGTTATTCAGTTTCCATGTAATTGATTTTTTTTGTTTACTCTTTCTGTTGTTAATTTCTGCCTTGATGGCATTGTGGTCAGAGAAGATCCTTTGTATTATCTCAATGTTTTGGACCTTGTTGAGGATTGCTCTGTGGCCTAAGATGTGGTCTATTATGGAGAACGTTCCATACGGTTGTATCTTTTGACCATACTTATTCAATCTGTATGCAGAGCAAATAATCCGAGAAGCTGGACTGTATGAAGAACGGGGCATCAGGATACAAGGAAGACTCATTCACAACCTGTGCTATGCAGATGACACAATCTTGCTTGCCGAAAGTGAAGAGGGTTTGAAGCACTTATTGATGAAGATCAAAGACTTCAACCTTCAGTATGAATTATACCTCAACATAAAACAAAAATCCTCACATTTGGACCAATAAGCAGCATCATGATAAACGGAGGAAAGATTGAAGTCATGGATTTCATTTTACTTGGATCCACAATGAACAACCATGGAAGCAGCAGTCAAGAAATCAAATGACACGTTGCATTGGGCAAATCTGCTGCAAAAGACCTCTTTAAAGTGTTAAAAAGCAAAGATGTCACCTTGAAAACTAATGTGCACCTGACCCAAGCCATGGTGTTTTTAATCACCTCATATGCATGTGAAAGCTGGGCAATGAATAAGGCAGATGAAAGAAAAACTGATGCCTTTGAGTTATGGTGTTAGCAAAGAATATCAAATATACCATGGTCTGCCAAAAGAATGAACAAATCTGTCTTGGAAGAACAGCCAGAATTTTCCTTAGAAGTGAAGATGGCGAGACTTCATCTCATACTTTATACATGTTATCATGGTAAAGTAGAGGGTCAGAGAAAAAGAGGAAGTCTCTTGACAAGAGGGATCGACAGGGTGGCTGCAACAACTGGCTCAAGTATAACGATCATGAAGATGGCACAGGGTCGATTTGTGTTTCATTCTATTGTGCATAGGGTCGCTATGAGTCAGAACCAACTCGACAGCACCTAACAACAACATTATGAACTTTGATCTCTATTGGCCCATTTGTATATTACGTAGTATCAAGTTAGAATTAAATGCGATTGGAAAAGTTGTTGTATCATGTACCTAAGGGTACAATAGTTAAGAGTCATGCCCTCATCTTCCTTTATAGACTTGAATGGTCTAGGGGGATCTACTCCTTCCTAGAATTTATCTTCAGCTATGAATTTTGGCCTTGCCTTCTGATTCTTGAAAGCTCTTTCTCCTGCACTATGTGGTAGTAACTTGTATTTGAGAAGTGCTGACTCAGGCCAATTGGATATATTTTCCCTCTGAGATTTTTCCTTTTTGACTTCTGTGTCAAGTTTGTTTGCTTTTACAAGTCAACAGAAGTTTTGGATTGTCTTGCCTCCTTTAGGGTTAGGGTCTAGAAATCAAGCTATATTCTCCATACATCATTCACAGTCACCAACAAAATCACAGATCATAACTATCGTGTGGCAATTATCTGGTTATTTTGATGAGCATGATCTTAGTAGAAAGAATGCATCTGGATTTCAGAAACCTTCAGGGCAGAGCGTAACAGTAAGCCTGTTCTTTATTCTGGTGAATCGATTGAACAGAGTGGGGGAAAATGTATAGGCAGAGTCATTTTCATAAGATTTGGTCTCTTTACAGATAAGAGTGCTTATAGAGAATAATTCTAAATATAAAGCATTTGTCACATTTTCTCAGTCCATAAGAACAGAAGCAGTGAAACAGTTAATCATGCCCTATGTACTGCCAAAATAGATCATCACTCTTCCTGAAAGAAAGGATTGAAAAACTAATAAGTCTCATAAAAATAGAACCTTTCTTTGTTTCCCTACCTCTCTCCAGCTTTTTCTGTTTCAAATTTTGACCAATTTAAGTGTTAGAAAACTCTTGGAAATGAGGAAGAAGGCAAGTTTGCATGTGAGTGTGTGCCACACATGGAGCTTTGCACTACATTCTTCCTCTTGGCAGCTTGATAATCTCACATGACAGGCCTGCTTCTAGCCAGAGCGGGACAGTAGCTTTCAGTTGCAGTTGGCTGACAGTATTATACGACTTTCAATTTCTAGAGCAATGACACTAAAACCTGAACATCCTTTTTATTTTGATAAAATGAGTTTTTTCCCTTACTTTTTAATCAAATATATGGTAAAAGGTAGCCTTTTATTCTATTTTGATAATTTTATAAAGAATAAGCATATGACATACGAAATAATGGCAAGTCTTAATCTTCCCTTAAACCGATTAGATGTTTAACTCCTTAAAACCTAAATTAGATTTTTTAAAAGGACATATATAGCATTTTTAAGATGCTTATAAGAAGTTAAAATGGAGCCTGTCAACCTAATTTGAGACAGCCTTCAATAGCAGCAACCCAGGGTAGGAGGAGCAGGCAAGGGGATGGAATGATCCTGGCCACATGCCCATATGCAGAGTAGAAATGCCTGGAGTAAAACCGTACATTTGTACTTGGATTTCAAAGCATGTTTGCTCTATTTGCTAGCATAGATTGTTAGAGCATTTTGTGGGTAAAGATGACTGGTAGTAGTAGAAAAGATAAAACTCTAAATGACAACTACATTGTAAACAGGTACTATATATACACTTCGTACTTCTGATTTAAAAATAGGGTTAGTGAAGTTTGCATTGTTGGGGCGAAAGCTAAAGTCTTGACAGAAATGTGCAAATATCATCGTGGAGAGTCAGAAATACGGTGTTTTATTACAAAGATCTCATAGATCCTGGAGGATTATTTCAAGAAAGCACTACATTTCCAAACTTTCACCAGAGGGAGAGGGAAGCCTGAGTGGTGTGATTCATCATTGATTCTTCTTAGCAGTCTGCACTTTGGTTATTTTAAAAACAAGTTAATAAAATAAGTTGACTGTCAAAACCAGAGATTGCTTAGCTTCAGAAACTGGAGGGTTTTGGGGACAGAATAGACATGTTTGAGGCACCCTTCAGTTCCAGGTGGGGTACAGTGGAGAACTTTCCACATTAGCTTGGTTTCGGGATATGAAGGAGGCCCAAGGAAGTATTGGAGAGTAGTGTAGATGAGAGAAGCTGGTATACTCTATATACATCATGTAGTAAGGGTAAGCATATCTGGGGAAAAAAATGGGTCAAGAAATTGAAATCTTTCAGCCAGCAAAGCCTGGCATTTTTAAGGAACCACTTCTATGTGACCCGACACTATAGTAGATGCCTTAGCGCCCCCTCCAGTTCTTCCTGGCCACCTCTAATTTCAGCTCCAGCTGAGGTGGACAGTTCCTGTGTACACCTGCAGCTTCCTGTCTCAAAGTGAGCACAGTTCATCTCTGTTTCTGCTGTGAGGCTTTTCCTGAAGTCTTCGGAGCTTGCTCACTCCACAGCCAGTTGTAATTCTATAGTAGATTGCTTTCTCCTAAAAGCAGGGATTGGTGTCCTTAGATAATGGACCACCTCCTGTCCTTTAGGGTAGTTCTCCAGCACAGTTGACATGGTTACTTGGAGCAGGAGCAAGCCCCAGTTGACTCTAGTAGAAACCAGCTCAAAAATGCATTCTTTTTGGCTTTACCCTCTTGTCTCATTCACCTGCCTCCTGAGAACGGCTCCCATATAAATAAACTGCATCCAAGTCCTTGGCTCAGCCCTTGCTTTCAGGGCAACCCAAACTGAGCACCAAATGACACTTGGTACAGTCCCTATTACAGAGGGAAAGAGTGTTATTTCTCTGTTGTGGCAAGCCAACAACAGGCTTTACAGATCAGACCATCAAGTACAAATCTCAAGGCCTGAGTCCCCTTACTTCTGTGCAAAACATTCTCCATAAGGGGTGTTTACACTCTCGTTAGTTTCATTCAGGGACATCAAATTTGGGGAATATTCTTTAGCTACATGTAGTTCTTGTTCCCTAATGATCTGCTGAACAAGAAATTACAGAATTTATTCCAGAGCATAATGTGGTTTGTCGGTGACTGCTGTTTTATGGTGGACATGGATGGTTCAATGGTAGAATTCTCGCCTTCCATACAGGAGACCCCCAGTTCAATTCCTGGCCAATACACCTCACGTGCAGCCATCACCCATCTTTCAGTAGAGGATTTCGTGGCTATGATGCTGAACAGGTTTCAGTGGAGCTTCCAGACTAAGATGGATTACTTCTGAAAATCAGTCAGTGAAAATCCTATGGATCACAATGGTCCATTTCACAACTGATCACAGGGATGGTGCAGGATCAGGCAGCGTTTCTTTCTGTTGTGCATGGGGGTCACAGGGCTGACTTGACAGCAGATAACATTTGTTTTAAGGAAAGAAATCCTTTTCTTATAGCTCTTTTTCTTCTCAGCTCTTTCTAGTCCCCGTTCCAAAATAATCTTATAGAAATTAATTCAGAATCTAAAATGGGTGTTACAATTAGAATTTTGGGCCCATACAATTGTAACCCTTCCGTGACCCATGGGACATACAGTATCCTACCCACTTTTTCTGGCTCTCAGGTTTCTTAGGACTCTTTTTCCCACTACAAGTATTTGCTGCCCGCCATTGGGGACTGTGTAATGGTGAAAGGTGAAAGAAATGTTCATTGAAGCAAAATAGCTGGGTTATCAGCCTTAAATGTGAGGTAGTGCATCCAGAAAGTGTGAATGGGTAAAAATGTTCTCTTTTGGCTTTTGTACAGCTAGACAAGCCTTGTAAGCATATTTATGGTTTCCTTGTGATAGAAAGTCTTGGTGCATTTGGTGTGTGTGTGGGTGTGTGTGTCACAATACATCTGGCCACCCATGACCAGTGGGACAGATGAGCTCCCACTAATCCTGGCGCCTCAGAACCCCCCAAGTTTTGTGGGAAACGTATTCCCAAATAATATTTCTAAAAATCTATATTACCAAACAAGAATTTAAACACACGCAATGACTCAGCATGCTTCCAGTAATGAAACACATGGTATCAAAAAAATTCAAAGGAGAAAATAATAGGGTAGTTTCCATTTGATCATTACTAATATATAGATTTTTTATATATATTAGTAATGATCAAATGGAAACTTGATGATAACAGGTTTTTAATATATAGAAATACAAAAACCATTTGTATTTCCTGCAACCATGCTAAATTCACTTATTCTAGTTGTTTGGCAGATTGGGATTTTGTACATACACAGTCATCTAATCTGTGAATCCATATGCTTACTTTAAAATAAAACAAAAACCTTTGAGTTGAATCCGACTCATAGCAACCCTATAAGACAGAGTAGAGCTGCCCCATAGGGTTTCCAAGGAGTGGCTGGTGGATTAAAAATGCTGACTTTTTGGTTAGCAGCCAAGCTCTAAACCTCTGCACCACTAAGGCTCCCATATGCTTACTTAGAGATCATTTTATTCTCACTTAATGCAAAATATTTAGAGCTTTTTGCTGCATTAACATTGTCTGAACACCTCTGATGCCAGGAATGTAGACTCTCTGGGTCATCTGTCCCATTGTTTTAAACAGTTTTCTTGGTGAGAATTCTAGTTCAGGTTTTGGGCTGAGTCTACTTCATTTTCTATGTGACAGCCATCCAAATACCTGAAGACACGTCAAAGGCCTCCCTGGGCCTCTTGTCTGCAGGCTGAGCAGGTCCCTCAGCACCTCCTCCATGGGGAGAGCTAAGGAACACCTGACTCTTCTGGGTAGAGCCCAAAATTGAGAATGGAATCATCTGATCTGACCTAAGTTGTTTACAGCAGATATAATGTACTGTAATGATATTTTAACAAGGCTGAATGAAAAGGCTAGCTAAAGAATCACTAAGAAGCGTTTCTTTCAGACTAGTTTTAAAACACATGTACTTTTTACCCATATTTGTGCTCTGTTGCTGAGAGAAAAAAATCACAGGAGACAAATGTACGTCATTTATTTTTAATGACTCTGCTATGGTTAGACCACAGCATTAAGAATAAGCAGAAAAACCTGTATTTCGTAACTAACAAACAGCACTTAGAGCAACATCTTTCTGTAAAACTATTGCAATTACAGACCTTAGGTCTAAAAACTACATCACCATTGCTCAGTTACAAGAGGCAGAGACACAACAGCTAGAAATCTTTTGCTGTATATAACTTGGAAATTACATGGAAAAGTAAGCACAAATGATTATTAAAAAATTTTAAAGACTTATGAATTCTGATTACCATACCTCATATGAACAACTATTGTAAAGGTCTAATACAGTTGTAATGTTTTAGTAGTTGCTTTATAATAAAAATTAAATGAACTAAGTGCTGTGGATATAATTGTACATATTTTAAAATACCTTTAAAGAAGACACGTATACAGTTAATGATTTTTGAAAATCATGAAATGAAAATAACTATATACCAACAAACACATTTAAATGAACCAGTATCGTTAACAGTAAAGTTTAAGCCTCAATTAGTTCTGTAGAAAGGAAGCAATGGTGTGGTAACAACTCTTAGTACCTCCGAATCCAGAACATTCTATGATGACACTGATTCTCGACAGTATCCCCAAGAGCTATACCTGAAGGGGAGGGAGGCTGTTTCGTTCTTAATGCTGTCACGTGGTTGCTCTCTGCAGTGCAGTGAGGATGGCCACATGGGCCACCTGGGGGCATGTGAAGACACTAGGTAATCATCTTTTCATGGCCCTTTCAGAGCAGGTACTAAACGGAGGGCTGACTTTTAATTCACTCAGCACTTAGAGTTGCATTGTAAAGGTGGTTTTAGTTTAAGAATAATCAGTAATAACTTGTTTTCTGGAGGTTAGGGGTATGATTTTACAGTGATTTTCAAAACCAGAACCTAGAACAAATTAAAAAAACATGGAATTTGTTAGAATTACTATTCCTCTGGTGACAGAATAACCTGGAAACATGGGTTATAGGCAAAATTCCACTGATTGCTATTTCGACAACACTTGAAAAGACACCACACTACAGTTTAACAGTGTATTAATGAACAAGTGTTATAGGCCTCTTTTTTTTTTTTTTTAAAGCATATTAGACTATTTGAAGGTAAGTGCAGAGGTCACAATCAGACACTAAAAAGTAGACTGGAAGTGATGCTTCATAAGGGAGATATGACCTGACATGACACTGAATGCCATCTCTAACTGACAGCAAAACCTGGCTTGTTTGGGGTGAGGACCCCTGGCTGTCAGTCAGCTCTTCTAATGGTGCCCACAGCCAAACAGCTTCCTAAGTTAAGAATAGGGTCTTCTTTTAAGTGAGTTGGCCTTTCCTGAGCTGTTCTTTCTCTACAAACTCTCCTGTTACAGCTTTAATTTGTAAGAGAAAAAGGCACATGCAGAATTGGGACACAGATGTCATCAGTGCCACTGTAGCTGAGCAAAGTCCTCTGCTGCAATCTGGTTTTCTTACTGTGACATAACTTTTGCAATTTTACCAGCAAAAAATTTGTCCTTTTCACTGGGTCTGGCATCTTCATTACACTCCAACATAAGATAGTGTCTGTCGTCAAGCAAGCTGAAAAATCAGCATGTTTTTCTAACTAAAACATAGCTAACAGGGGTCCAACTGAGCACTATTAAAGTAAGTAAAATAAGAAGCATCTAAAAAGTCTTCCCAGGGAAGATGCAACTATCAGTTGCTATCCATACACTGGTCAGAAGCTGTCGCTGAGTGTTCAGATTTCTGTCCCTTGTGTTATAATATTGATATTTAATAGGAAAATAAACTACATAGACTTTTTATTTGTATGCATCCATTTGCAAATTTCCTTATAAAAGAGGACAGAGCACATAGGCATTCACAAATTCTATGCCATTTCTGTTAAAATCAGTATCATCTATACATTATATTACAGTATTAACAAGTTTTTGTTCTACCCATTGGGTAGGATATGTGCATAATATATATTCAAGTTATATACAGCACCTTACAAATAAAACCTAAGGAAAGACAGACAATTGAAAAGCACCATTTTAAGTGAGGCACAACGAAGCAGGGAGCAGAGAGTATGGTGGTGGGGGCTCAGTTCTCAACCTGCTCAAGCCAGAGCATGAGGCGCCTCCGCCGTGAGGAACCCCTCGCATGCAGATCTCTGAAATGATGTGGGTATGTACAGTTTGCATGAGTGATGAATATATTATATCTGCATAGCTCTGACCCTACCACACTACACAAACAAGCACACATTGAGGACGGAAAGAAAAGAATGAGAGGAAGACATTACTTTCTTAGCAAGACATTCCTACACTCAAATAGCAGCTGACTAAATCATCCTCATGTGGAGAGCAGCAGCAGCAGCAGCAGCAGCAGCAGCAAATGACTGTCTAACTCTGGCACTGAATTACTAACTTAAACTATGCAAAAGATGCAGCGCATTGGGCATTACAGTAATGTATGTTGAAGTCTTGATTCCTAAGTACTGTAGGATCCTGCAAGACATTAATAAGAGTGCGTTACACATTGCTTGTCTATGTCTCCATGATCTCTGGACTGGTTCAAGGCCTTGTTAGAACAGATAAAAGGGGAGCTGCATCGAGAGTTACCATTTGTGATCTGCAGTGAAAGCAAAGTTTCTTAATTGCTGACTTTGTTGTGCCAAATCAGAAGGAGAGGCTTGCCCACTTGTCCAATAGTGTTATTTTATCTAAATACATCAAACCTGTTGCCATCGAGTTGGTTCCAATTCATATCAAGAACGTGGTAATTCAGGTCAGTGTAAGCAGAACAATGAGATGGATTGATACAGTGGCTGCCTACAATGGCCTCAAACAGCAATGATTGTGAGGATGGCACAGGACTGGGCAGCATTTTGTTGTGGCATACATAGGGTCGCTGTGAGTCGGAGCCAATTTGACAGCACCTAACAACAACCAGAACAAAAGAATCTAGGCCCTTGCTTCTAAACAAAGGTTGGAGTCGCTGGCCTAGAGTTGCCTTCAGAGGAATATTTTATGGTAAAAAGGCTCATCTTCAAACATTGGCTGTATTTCTGGTTTTAATTACTTACAAAAGTAAAAAGTTAACTGAAAACAAGCATCCTTCAGGAATGATATTGGATCAGTGGGTTTTTTCCCCTCATACATCAGACATAAAGGAATGGTACACTAAAAGTGAACGTGGCAATCTAAGTAACAAGCTTCAATGAGCAAGCACCAGCACAGGGGGCACATGGGGACGTGGCAGCCCGGAACTTAGGCAAGAACTAAGGATAGCGGGCTCGTGGCTCCACCTGAGCCATTTCATCCGAAAGACACGGTGCCTTCAAGCGCCTAATGGCACAATGGTAATTTTTTTTTTTTTTTTTTTTGAGGGGAAGGGGCGGGGGGTAAGTTGTGTATCTCTGTGTTATAAACCAGTATTGGCCTGGGGACATTGTTCAAGGGCACTACAGCGGACTTTCCTACAAATGACCTTCCGAAAGAAGAGCAACTGGACGGAAGACGTAGGATCCCCTGTGAGAGACTGCTGGTTCTGAGAGGAAGCCAAGAGTTTGACTGGATTCTTTTAGGGTAGAGATGCTTTCTATAAGGGCATATGTTTTGAGCCCTTCTCGTTCTTATAAAGATAAAATAAAGGTGAAGAAGTTCAAATGGAGATATTTAGAAGCTCAAGACGCATTTCTCTGTGTACCAAATTCCTATGTAAGTGTTAAAGAGGCTGCCCAGTTGTGCTGTTTCCCCTATTTCCTCTCCCATAAGTCTGAGTTCAGATTAGTGAATGTAAGTATAGGCTTCATGATAAATTCTTTGTGAGTGTGAAATATTCTTCGCTGCCATTTTGAAATTTTGTGGATTGTGTGTGTCTGTGTGTATACGGGGGGTCGGGGAGGGAGAATAAAGGATATGCTTGTCAAGCTTCTTTAAAACTAAGTTTTGGTCAGGCACACGAAGAACAGATTGATTTTTGTTTGTTTTTAACGCATAGCTCGTTTAGCAAAATCTCTTTTGCAGTAAGGACTGCTTTAGTGCCTGGAAAACACTAGAGTTTCTGAAAAAGTGAATATATGCCTGAAGGTAGTGTTCTTATAGCTAGAACTCAACATGCTTGGGTTTTAAGGTACCCAGGACAATGGACAAAAGTCACAGAAGTACACCCAAGAGTGTTTAAATTTCCACCAACTCTTCTTTCGAACCATTCAATCCTTTGTTGCAACATTCTACTGAAATAATACTGAGATTATAAGCCTGTCATCAATGGCCTAAATCACTGGTTTCTAAACTGAACCCTAGGGTTCCATGAGCATGTGGGCTTCCTGAAGGAAACAGAGCCCCACTGTGTCAGTTGCATCTCCACCATCACTATTCTTTTGACATCATGCCAGCAGAAGGGGACACGATAACAACGGGCCAGCCACAGCCACAGCCCAACCTTCGGAAGACCTATTCATCTAAACCATCTTTTCCCTGTGCCTAAGGGAAACTGACTGCTAATTCAATTTATGACATTGGCTTTTAAACTAATTTACGACAGGCCCAGCCTAAAAGATCTTTCAGATTCACGGTTTGGTAAGTACATCTCCTTAGATAACTACTTAAAGGGCAATTCTCTAGGGATGCTCAGTAGGAGGAACCTCTGTCTGAAGGGAAAATTAAAGTCATTTCAGTTACATAATTGTTTTGCAATACTCTAGACATCTGTAAAACATTCATATACTTGCAAAGTTATTAACGAATTCAAAAGTTTAGCTCATTTTTGTAACAGATAGAAAAGTAAAGATTGTAAAACCGTTTTGAGCTACAGCTATAGGGTGCATTCACCCACTTTACCAAAACTGCAGGCAAAGTTTGGAATCATGAAATCATTAGCTAATTTCCTCACCTTTGCATCTGAAGGGACACCTGACCAATAATCCAACTCAGGTTTCCACCAGTAAGCTCCCAACCTAGACAAATGTTTCCTAATTTCAACTGCCAGAACTAGGCTAGGCTGCATGTTGAGATAATTCTCAACCTCCTTCAAGTAGAGGCAACCAGCGGCCAGTTTAGGAGGTCTCAGGGTCAGTAGAAAAGGTTGTTCCTGGGCCCAAGTCCAGGCTCCAGGGCTCTGCCTGTAGAGCTGCTCTCCTCCCTGACCAGAAGTTCATGTGATCTGCTGCAGCAAGACGGAGTGCAGTCTTAGAATTCCCATTGAGGCCCTCAAAGCCTCACACTTGCAAACGGAGCTTTGGGCCTAAGCTGACAACTACTGCCCATCTTTTTTCTCTCTCCATCTAAGAGTCCTACTAGTTCTGTGGATGTTAGTGTGTGGGATGGCTGAATCTAATGGAGACTCCAATCCTCAAAACAAAACACAGACAGCGACCTACCCACCAAGAGAAGCAGCAGAACCGAGCAGACTGGGATCAGGACAGGACTTCCAGTTCAAAACAAGTTCTCCAGTCTGTGCCCCGAGGCCTACACATAGACATGGACACACCCATCCTGATGTGGCATTAAAACTGCACAGTTCAAAGCCTCATCACTGTCTCAGTACGTGCAGAGTCGGAATCCACCCTCCAAACAGCATGCAGCCACCGCAGTCACACGCTTCTCTGCAGGCGGCACTTGCTGGGCTCACCAGCTGTGCCTTCATGAAAGCCAGGTGCTGAAGTCCATTGTGAGAATGCGTGTGTGTGAACAGCCAGAATATTAAAACTAAGACTAGCATGATTTAAAATTAGTGTCCTAATTGCATTTTAAATGCATGTTGTGCTTTTAATCCTGTACTCTCGAAGTCACTACAACTGTCGTTCCACTGTTTTGTAGCTGACTGTCCAGTTCTTGCCCCCACTGCAGAAACCGCCCAGGGAAGGGCTAGGTCAGCTTCAGTAGGAATGGGGTGGGTTGGGAGCATTGCACCCGGTGAGAGTGAGAATGCAATAGCTTCTTATCATGATTGGCACTGTGGTGTTCTTTTGTCAGTTCCAGGGTCTTTCTAAACTTCCAGAGCTCTGTGCCAGCCCCACCCACGTTAGTATCTGCTCAGGGCAGTGCAGGCCAAGCGCAGGCCAAGCTCCTCCTGCTAACCTCACCGTCGTTCCAGTACTGCCCTTCAATACTTAGGGAAAAAGAGAGACAACAGGCATATACTGAGAAGTCACATAGTTGAATAGTATTAAATAGCATTAAGTAAAGAATGTATCTAAACATATTTCATGCTATAGTGGGAAAAATTCTAAATTACTGAAGAAACTGTATTGTTAGAGAGTGAGGAGCATCACTGTATGATACTGATACATAAATTGTATGTGTTGGATTTATTTTTAATCAAATATGCAACCTATGGCTAGCAGAGTAACTCAAATAACAAGTTGGAAATGCTAGAATCTAGTATTCCCTATCTTCCAACCAAGAGTCTCCAAATGCTTCAATGATACACTACTATTTAGTGCAATTATTGCAACAATAGTGACTTTCTTGATTTACGTTCAGTTAGTATATATTAGGCTATATACTCCCCCAATATCTTTTCTCGCAAGACGACAGGGAATACTCCAGAGTATTCCTTGAGCCTAATAGTACTCCACAGGTGAGGAGACACAACTTCACATACGAGTTCCCTCATATATATATTTTAAACACTAAGATAGTGCAACTTTTAAAAACACATCATCACAACACAAATTTAACTCCTTGCATTCATCTATGTCTCCACTTTATACCTCGGCACACGAAACAGCAATTTTGATTCATATTTTTAAAACAAAAGTTCCACACTCTGGGAGAAAAAGCAAACTGGCCAGTTCTTCCCATGATAATATATGTAACACTTCCTTCTTCATTCAGTTGATTATAAAACACGCCATCCTGGACTCATTCTCTGCAAAGTCTTCTTTCAGAATTAAATAAATCAAATAGCTCTGTGGATTTTATCTCATGATACTTTAAAAGTATCCCTTCTCTGTTTTACCCATGCCTATCCTTTACCAACCTCCCTCCCCGGCCCCAAATAAACACTGTTCCTCAGACCGAATGGAAGTTAGTATTACTCATTTCGTTTTGCCTGCAATTCCTCTGGAAGGAATCGGAAGCGGAGCGCGCGCTGGCACGTTTGGTTTCACCCAGTGGCCGCTTTGGGACAACAGTGCGCGCGGGCCGGCGGAGCCGGAGCCCAGGGCGGTCAGGCGAGGCCCACGGGCTTCCCGTCAGCGCCCGGGGCTCGCAGTAGCGTGGCGCCTAGGCCGCGGCCCACCACCTCGCTGTAGGCCGGGGGCGGCCCGTCGGCGCGCCCGTCGCCGCCGCAGCCCGCCGCGCTGACCCCCGAGTGGCAGCTAGGCGGGCACGGGCCTCCGCGGAACGGGGCGCCGGCCGCCAGGTCGCTGTCGAAGACGGTCCGGTTTGGCGGCGCGCGCACCGACTCGCGGTTGAGCTCTCGCTGCTGCTCCGGGTCGCGCAGCTGCAGCGCGCACGGGCCCTGGTAGGGCGGCGGCTCTTCGCCATCAGAGAGCGAGATGGTGGGCGGCAAGTCGATCTCGTGCTGCAGGTACGGGAAGGTGGGCTGGAAGCGGCCGAAGCGCTCCGGTTGCATGAAGGCCGGCGCGCCGAAGCGGTCCCGGGTCCGCGGCACATACAGGATCTGGAAGGAGAGGGTGAGAGGCGTGAGGGCGGCCTGCGGACTGCCGGTCACTCTGTGCCGGCTCCCCTCGGACAGCGAGGACAAGCCTGTTCCAGCAGACACCTCATTCTCCTGTTGCTCACTCCTGTCACCGCTCACCTGGCCAGATCACAGTTATCAGGGCAGTTGACAGTGAAGAATTGTAGCTGACTGAAAATGTGGGTTTAATGGGAGTTATGGTGTATGCTATGCATACGTTTTCCAAGGGTTCAGACAGAGTGCTGTGTTAAAGACCTTATTAAACAGAGTCGTACAGCGCCAACAGTATTGTACAGGCGGTGATCTGACCCACTCGCCAACCCCAGCCTCTACTTCTAAAATCCAGAACAAGTCACTTTGTTTTCTTTCTGGTTCCTAGACTTTTCCAGTTATTTGGATAAAAGTTTCATGTAGTTTTTTATCACTGACATGAAAAGTGCTTTGTATTCCTAAGTAAATACAACTATAAATTTTTTTCTCCAAAAATGATTCCAGGTTTCTTACAAATTCCTTTCTTACAAATTCCTTTCATCTCTTCCACCATCCAAGCTTCTTCTAGAAGAAAGATCTTTTGTATATGTATTAAAATAGTCACTGACTTCTATCATATTTTTAACTTAAAGGGAAAAATATATTTTAGAATTCATAGTATTAAACTTGGAGATACGAAAATTAATCATGCTATGATATTTATGGAGCCCTGGTGGCACAGTGGTTAAGAGCTATGATTGCTAACCAAAAAGCTGGCAGTTTGAATCCACCAGCCACTCCTTGCAAACCCTCTGGGGCAGTTCTACTCTGTCCTGTAGGGTTGCTATGAACTGGAATCCACTCGACAGCAAACAGTTTATGATATTTATAAACCATACTAACACCTGCCAAACCAAATTATGAGTAGCTTATGAGATTGTGTATTGATCAGTGATCCTCAAGCTGTTTTCTGTAAGGAGCTTTAGTACAAAAAATCCTTAGAAAATTCTAGGAACATACCTCCCCTCCCCCTTTACCCTAAGTTATAGGCATTTGCCTTAACTTAAATGTATTATTTCTTAATCTGTGCTGTAACACATTTAAGCCTCCTACCAATTTTGTGCAAATGATTTTTCTCCTCCTTGGAGTCCCCGCTATAGCCTCCTGCCCCCTGCAGCCTCACACATGGGTTCTGTAGCCCTAGCACTGCCCACACTGCAGGCTGAGAACCCCGCCGGCTCAGTCACCCTTGTCCAAGCCCCTCACCTCTGAGGCACCCTGCCGGGACACGGAGCTATCCGAAGGCCACAGGCACCCTTCCTGCAGTGGTGAAGAGAAGGGGGTGCAAGGGGAAAGAAACATCAGAAGAAAAGAATTAGTTTCATAAATAGCAGCACCCAGAAACATTAACCACAACTTTTTGGGGCAAGGGATCCCATTATTCTAGCTAAAAACATGGAGTGAGAAAGATCGAGTCCTTTTTACACCTGATATCTAGATGCAGGGTTGCGACCAAAAGGGAAACATTAGAAAGTTTAGACACCAGCCATAATATATTTGAAACAGATAAGAAGTCAAACATCTTTCAGTCTATACACTTTTGTGTTAGAAATACATTCAAAATAATCATTTTGACATACAAACCATCTTCAGTCACTACATAGATAATTTCTGGGTTAATGAAGCACTTATGTGCACATCAATCACCTCTGCCAGATGCCTACTCCTTTCTGGAGGACCTTCAGGGCCCTTCTGGATTTCGACTACTAGCTCAGCTGAGTTACGCAGAGCAAGAAGAAAGGCTCCGCCCGGCCAGACTGGTTGTCTTTCCATTTTAAAATTGCATCCCCAAAGCCTGAACACCCTTTGAGTGTCTTCTAATGAATTTATTCTTTACTCTTTATATTCACAAGGCAGGGATAACTTGACATCTGGTTGCTTAGTATCTTTTTTCAAATATATGGCCAGACTGACAAGGTGACAAGCAAACAGTGGGCATTATTAAGGGCCATTTCTAATACCATAAACCTGTTTTCAAAGCATTTCAATGTATTATCCCTTTTGAACCCAAA
Organism: Trichechus manatus latirostris; assembly: GCF_000243295.1. Classification (NCBI taxonomy): domain Eukaryota; kingdom Metazoa; phylum Chordata; class Mammalia; order Sirenia; family Trichechidae; genus Trichechus; species Trichechus manatus. The sequence continues at coordinate 410,881 of NW_004444198.1, forward strand.
TTGTTGATGATTAACAAGGGTCTTTTGGGCTATTAGCTAAAAATCTGTTACTGTAATAAATAGAATATAAACTTTTTTTTTTTTTTTGGAGGAGGGGCACCAGATGCCTGTATTTTGTATTCCCAGTAAGATGTACTATGACCTGGGGCAGTCAACCTCCCGAGAGTCAGAAAATGCCCAGAAGTAGAGACCTAGGCAGTAAAACATCCTTACTCTTTAGATACAAAGTGAAGTCTTCTCCTATTCTTTTGTTTGGGGGCCCCTCTGACGGCATCTTAGACCCAGCATTCTAATATAAAAATCCCCATCGCTGCTAAACAAGGCGTTTGTCCAATACATACAGCCTATTCCTAAAATATTGAGAGTGCATCGTGAAATCAGTAGCAAAAATATAAACAGACACAGCTGTGTTTAGAGGAAGTCTGGGCTTAAGGGTCTGACTATAAAAATATGCAATAGAATATTACAGCTCTGGAATGGCGACAGTTAACCAAAGTGGGGATTACAGAGTGACACACCCAGACTCACAACGGGATCCACACAAAGAGCAGGAGAGGACTTTGTATCTAAAGAGTAAGGATGTTTTACTGCCTAGGTCTACCGCTCTTTGCTACGTGCAGTGAAGTCTGTAGGGACGCTGCATATTTTCTGCTGGATCAGAGCAGAAAAAAATCACTATAGTTCTGGACTGTTGTACCTGCTCTCACATTGAAAACATTATGAAAAACGCATTCTTGGGTGTTCTAAGATGCATAATCTTGCCTTGCTTCTCTCCCTGTCTTTTCAGTGGACGCCTGGTGCCATCCCGCCCTCTGGACACAGCTGCATGTCCTACTCCTTGCTTCCATCAGTGGGGAGTGCTCTAACATCCTCGCTCTAACCTCCACTCCTGAGAGTCTGCGCCAGTCAATAGTTAAAGTAACAGATTAAAACGCGTCGCGCAATGCTAAATGGCCAGAAATCGCACCTGAAGTGAGCTGGGAGTGAAGCGGCCCAGAATTTGGGGGACAGACATCTTCTGAAAATGGCAATAACCACCCCAATGGCTTTATTTCCCTAAAAATTAGTAAAACTGGAAAAAATGCCCAAAAGAGATCCACATGGAGCCTTGTGAATACTCAGTCTTCTATTTCACCAAATTCATGCCAGCCTCCTTGCTGTTAAGCCTTCTCAACACTTTCTGGTCCTCATCTTAGCTTGGTAGCATCCGGCCACTCTGCCTCTGGTTCCAGCAACAGCACTCTCTTGGTTTGCTCCTAACTTCTCTGGCCACCCCTCCTGCTTCTTGGTGGATGCCTCATCCTCTATGTTTTGGTTAAATATTGACTTCCTCAGAGTCCTGTCCCCAGCTCCTCTTCTCTCACTGCATGTTCTCCCTGGCCACCTCAGTCCCTCCAAGGCGTAAACGGCTGCCTTATGGTATGGTGCCCTTGGTCTGTCTCCAGCCCAGCCATCTCCATGAGCTCACCCCACACATCCTGCTGTCCACTCTATGCCTCTGCTTGGGTTCCTCTAGATTCCTAAAACTCAGCATGTCTGAAGTATAGTTCAGCAGCAGCTTCTCCCCAAGTCTCCAGTTCCTTGTACTGTAGTACCATCTTTCTTGCCCAGCCCCTCCAGCCAGTCAGCGCTCCACTCTCCCTTACCCACCTCCTCTCAGTCCTGCCCTTTCCACCTCCAGAGCAGCTCTCCACTCCCTACCCCTCGCAGCAGCCTCATTCGGCTCCATTCTTGCTCCCTTCTGTGTCTCTCCACCAGCAGCCAAGGCAGTCTTCCTGCAGGGCAAACCTGCACTTGTCACTCCCCTGACTAGAATCCTTTGTGGTTCTTCTGGGAAAAGTCAGACTCCTTGACCCAGTCCACCAGAGTCATCCCCCTCAGGCCTTCCCTCCCCACTCTCCACCCCCCT
>NW_004444198.1:412889-423966 GCF_000243295.1 Trichechus manatus latirostris
CCCGCCCAGGGCTTCCCTGGCTGAGTTCCTCCCACCCCCCTGGCATGGCGACTCCCCACACATTTAGTGTTGACTCAGAGGTCACCTGGAAGTTTCTGAAGCCAGCCAGGTACCCGCCTCTGTGCTGTGAGAGTAGCCCACCTCTTCCCTCACCCTAGCTCTTATCATCTGTTTGCAGGCATGCCTGGCTCTGTTCTGGCTCTCCATGCACTGCAGGGTCCTTGAAAGCAAGGATTCAAGTTCTCCCTGGGAGATTAACATCATCCATAATGAACAACTGTTATTGTTAGTATTTTGTCTTACTGTTTCAGCTTTTTCTCTATATGTTTGATTTTTAAAAATTGCACATATAATACGGGCATACATGCTCCCTTATATCACACAACAAAAGCCATTACGGGTAAAGATACAATCCACTGCATCCCTAGTCCCCTTTCTCTCTTCCCTGCCTCACAGGGAACCACCATGAGGAGTTTAGTATCTTTTCTGGGACTGTGTGTTTTTCAATAAGCCATCTCTAGGGCCTATATATAGGGTTGCTATGAGTTGGAATTAACTCAATGGCAATGGGTTTAGGGCCTTTAGGGCTTGGGCATAGTAAGCATTTAATTTGTTTAATAAGCAACCAAAGTATTTTCTTAAACAATTCCTAGTCTGAAAACTTTCTGTCACGACAGGATCACTCAGCTTACGCAGCCTGGATGGAAGAACGTCCATGAGAGAGGACGGCCCCTGAGCCCACAGGCTGCCCCGTTTCCTCCCTGCAAGGTAAGTGTTCCACCCGCTCCTGGGAAGGCTGGGGCTGGCCTCTGAGAGAACCACCCAATTTCCTTTATCCAGTCCTCCAAGGACAGCGGAAGTCAAGACATCTACTTTATATGAAATCACCTACATACTTCTGATTTTGTTTATGACTGGTTAGAAATGGGCCAGAGAAAAAAATGGTCAGGCTGCCCTTGCCCAGCTAAAAATCAGGAGTGGACCCAGTAGGCAGATAACTTCCTCAGCCGCCATTAGCAAGGTTTTCTGATCATCGCATGAGGAGCTTTCTGAAACCAGGAAAGGAGCACCAGGGAGGAGGTGCAGCTGAAGAACTGCAGCTTGGGGAGAATCTCTTTTAAGCACAACTCTGCATCCTCATGTCCCCTTCCCAGCCCTGCTGCTGAGACAGGGGACAACTGTGTTCTGTTCCTTTTGCTAGGGCAAAGAAACACGCCCTGCCTTGAGATCCCCATAGCCTTGAAACACAACCTGGAACAGGAAGAGGATTGGTCAAGGGTGAGGGCAACAGCTTTTCAAGAGGAGTTCACTCTGTTCCTGCCCTGGCCAATCACTGAACATCTGCCCATGTGTACATCCTGGAGATACCTGTTCCTTTTGTCTGGCTTTTGTTTCCTGCAGGAATAATATAACAGCAATATTAAAAATCTACAATGGGAGGAAATCAACCTCTAATCCAAACAGCCTAATACTTGAACAGTTGTCTTTTTTTTCCAAGCGCCTTTCATTTGTATAATAAAAGTGGATATTGTTGTAATTATAATGTAGCTACTATTTGGATTCTCTTTTTCATATAGTATACCGTATATATATATATATATATATATTATGCCCTGGTGGCATAGTGTTTAAGAACGTGGCTGCTAACCAAAAGGTTGGCAGTTTGAATCCATCAGCCACTCCTTGGAAACCCTATGGGGCAGTTCTACTCTGTCCTGTAGGGTCGCTATGAGTTTGAATTGACTTGATAGCAACGGGTTTGGTTTCTTGTTTTTTGTTTTTTTATACCATCACTACTTCCCTCTACCATGGCTCACTATTACTATTTCAATGACTGCAAAATAATTTATTCACTGATAATTAGGTTTCCCTCATCCCCACCTCACACTGTATTCACTTGTTGTGGCCACTTACTCCTCAGCCTCCTCTGTTCACTCACGTCAGGCCTTTGACACATGAGTGCAGGAACGCCTCCTTGTTAAAACTTAAGAGTTCTCCACTGCAGGTGAAGCCATGTGTTCTTGCTCTTCCTCGCTGAGGTGGAGATGTCTTCTAAGTTTGTGAGGGAACACTTCTTCCAGGCACCCTGCGCTACTTGAGGGACTGCAGATAACCGAGTACAAAGGAGACTTGGCTACTCTTGTGCCGACACTTCAGTTTCTTCATCACTAAATGCTAGTAACAGCATTTCCAGGGAGAGTGCTCATTATATGGCCGACATCCACTCAAATGGCAGCATTTCTGGGTCCTCACTGAAGGACCCAACAATAAAGGCACTAATGTTCTTGGCTAGTGCTTATATTGTTATGTTGTGTTATACTTAGCATAAGCTGTGAAATAAAACAATACTCAAAAGGAGTTCAGAGAATTTTGAGGATTAGGAATATGTTTTTAATAATTTTACACAGGCTTATAAGAAAAACAACCAAAAGGAAGGGAAGTATTTGTCCCCCTGTTTATTCATGACTCCATTATACATTTACTGAATGTGTCCTTGCAGTTGTTCTCCATCCCCTTCCCACTGCCACACGTGGGATGATGTGCATGCATACGCACCAGCTACTCGTGCCACACACTCCTGTGGGGTGGGCAGTTGGAGTGGGGTTGGGGCTCTGTACAAATGCCAGGGCATGATCCATAACTCCAACCCCCTGTTCCACTCAAGAAAGTGAGGTAGAGTGACATTACCCTAGGGATCCCTTTGAATCAGCTCTACTTTATTTTTTTAAGGCACATTCTTCTCAAATCACTCTTGTTTCATCTATTTATTAGTATCAGTTCCCGCTGATACACATTACAACTGATCATGACAGAGCAGGGGCTGTTACACCTGCTGCAGAAAACATCTAAAAAGGGCATCCAATTCAGGGGAGTAGATGGCTGAAGGAAGTGCATCTCAGCATCATCTCTGTAGGTGCTCAATGTGTGCCCAAATATTTATTGCCAAAGGGGCCCATCCCAGTCAAGTCAGCACACACTTACAGTATATGTGCCATATGCAAATGACTCAGCTTGGTGTCAGAGGACAGTTACTTTGGTTGCTCACAATCTAGCAGGAGAGATAAGACATAACGACTCCTGAGCTGGGACTGAAGGATTTCAAAAGCTGGAGATGGGCAGATGAAGAGGAGTGGCTTCAGGGAGGGAACCGAGTCTTACAAGTAGAGGATGGGGCTAAAGAAGAACAAGCTCTTTTGGCTGATATGGGGGATGTGCGAGAGGTAGAGAGGTGGGGAGGGACTCTACAGGAGGGATTTAAGCAGAACGGGGGTCAGGTCTGCTCATGTTATATTCTGGGGAAAGAAACATGCATAGAGATTCAGCAAGCCATAAAAAGCCGAGCGAGTGTCTGGAGCCAGTGCATGATGTGATCAGAGCCCACCTATGGACTATTCCCTGGAAAATATTTTCAAGCTATTTCCTGCATGCATTTCACAAGGAAAACAAGTCAGCATTGAGTTAAATTTGTACAAGGTCTTCCGCATGATCACATGCCACTTTGTGAAATTCTAACAACAGGCTCTAGAATACATAAGATTAAAATCCTTCTGGCCAGAGGCTCTTCAGAGAGTCAGATAGAACCCAGTGCTCACTCCTCTGGTGGGCCACTCAGAACCAGCCCTTGGACACCTCTCAGCACCTGGAGCACCCCTAGGCCCCACTGTGATGACCAGGTCCTCTTGCAGACAAGCCAGAACTACAGGTTTCAGAGGCCACCATCAACTGAGGTCAACCCAGGGCTTCCCACTGCCCATGACTACTTGTCCATGTCATGCTGCTTTGACGATGATGTAGCAGTGAAGGATTTTGCCAAATACTTTCTTCACCAATCTCATAAGGAGAAGAAATACGCTGAGAAACTGGAGAAAGTGATGAATCTTCCTTCAGGATATCAAGACACCAGACCATGGAGACTAGGAGAGCGCGCTGGATGCCACAGGGTGTGAGTCAGTAAATCTTGGAACTGCACAAACTGGCTACTGACAAAAGCAGCTCCCCCCACCCCACCCCCCGGGTGACTTCCTTGAGACTTATTACCTGAATAAGCAGGTGAGATTCATCAAAGAATGGGTGACTATGTAACCAACCTGCACAGGATGGGGCCCTGGCAGAGTATCTCTTTGACAAACCACCCTGGGAGATAGGATGGGTGATGATGAGAGCTAAGCCTGAGGCTGGCTTTCCTACAGCCATGGGGGTGACTGCCACAATCACCAAGGCAGTGAATGTGGGTTTACCTTTCCTTTTCTACAAGCCAAAATATCCACTTAAGTTCTTTCATTTGTGTCATTCCTTCAAATAAAATAATTTGGAACCTCCCCCCTAATCCTTCCATCTGAGAAACTGTGTTAATTCTTCTGCAATCCAGATTTCTGGGGTCCATGGAGTTGGAGTGACCACCTAGGACATTTGCCCTTAGGTGTCCTTTTGAGCCTTGAAGAAACTGGTTTCTAAAAAAAGTCACCTTGGAGTCAAACAATGGTCTAGATAAACTAGTAAGACAGTTTTGCCTTGGGCGTTGTGCTCTTTTGAAAAACTCAGTCAGTTTTGTCAAACAAAGGCTCCAAAGGTCAGGCTGGGAGCTATGTTTTAGGGTAAATCAGTAATTATTTTAATTGTTATTCAAGACAGTGCTGAATGAAATTCTTCCTAACCACAAACGGTTTATCCGTTCTGTTTCAGCCCGTTTTCTATGGCAATGCCAACAACATTTGGTATAAGAGTATTTTGAGGTTCTCTCATTTTTTAAACCTTTTTGACACTCTAGTCAAAATGTTACCCGATTTTCAAATTGTATATTAAATAAACTTCAATCAATTTCTACTATTGACTTAATATGATTTTTGTTTTGATTAACAGAAAATGGTGTCAGAAGTGGGATCTCCAGGGCATTTTCCCACGTCCCCAAATCCTTGGAGGAAATCAGGAACTGGGCCCATACCAGAAAACATTCTTTTTTGTTCCCTGCTGCTCTCCAGTGTCTTTGGGGCCATGGTAAGAACTCTCAGGTCCTGAGCTCCATGTTTTGCATTGTAGCTTGGCTGCTTAATTAAAATTGATTGGAAATTGTAAGAGACTAGGTCTCTAGCTGGCAGAATGAACTACATTCAGAAAGAATGAACTAGGTTCAGAAAGAATGAAACTAGGTTTCATATAGTTGTTACAAAGGAATCCTAGAGTTTATGTTTATATATATATATATATAATTTTATTTGTTTTGTTGTTGTTGAGAATATAAGCAGCAAAATATACACCAATTCAGGTTTCTACGTGTATGATTTAGTTTCATTGATTACATTCTTCAAGTTGTGTAACCATTTTCACCCCCCTTTTCTGAGTTGTTCCATCCCCATTAACATAAACTTAATGCCCCCTAAGGTTCCTATCTAATCTTTTGAGTTCTGTTGTCAATTTGATCCCATATAGATTGTTCTTAAAAGAGCATAATGCTCAAGGCAGACATTTTTTGCTAGTTAAGCTAAACTATTGTTTGGTTTTCAGAAGACATCAGGGGATATTTTTGGTTTAAGGTTTAAAGATTATCTCAGGGCAATAGTTTCAGGGGCCAGAGTTTTTTAATGTGTAGGCATGAGCCAAGCACTTTAAGGGCACTAGCCACAACAGACAATGTTCTGCTGCTATTCATAACATTTTCACTGGTTAATTCTTTTCAGAAGTAAACCACCAAGTCCTTCTTCCTAGTCTGTCTTAGTCTGGAAGCTCAGCTGAAACCTGTCCGCCATGGGTGATCCTGCTGGTATTTGAATACCGGTGTCATAGCTTCCAGCATCACAGCAACATGCAAGCCCCTCCAGTATGACAAACTGACAGACGCATGGGGGAAAAAAGACCAAAATGGATGTCAGAAGAGACTCTGAAACTTGCTCTTGAACATCGAGTAGTTAAAGTGAAAGGAAAAAATGATGAAGTAAAAGAGCTAAACAGAAGATTTCAAAGGGCGGCTCAAGAAGACGAAGTAAAGTATTATAATGACATGTGCAAAGCCCTGGAGTTAGAAAACCAAAAGTGAAGAACACACTCTGCATTTCTCAAGCTGAAAGAATTGAAGAAAAAAATTCAAGCCTCGAGCTGCAATATTGAAGGATTCTACAGGGAAAATACTAAATGATGCAGGAAGCATCAAAAGAAGATGGAAGGAATACACAGAGTCACTATACCAAAAAGAACTGGTCAAGGTTCAACCATTTCATGAAGTAGCATATGATCAGGAGCCGATGGTACCAAGAAAGAGGTCCAAGCTGCACTGAAGGCATTGGTGAGAAACAATAGGCTCAAGCTCCAGAAATTGATGGAATACCAATTGAGCTGTTTCAACAAACAGATGCAGCACTGGAAGTGCTCACTCATCTATGCCAAGAAATTTGGAAGACAGCTACCTGGTCAACCACCTGAAAGAGATCCATATTTATGCCTACTCCAAAGAAAGGTGATCCAACACAATGTGGAAATTATCGAACAATATCACACACAAGTAAAATTTTGCTGAATATCATTCAAAAGTGGCTGCAGCAGTATATTGACAGGGAACTACCAGAAATTCAAGCTGGATTCAGAAGAGGACATGGAACCAGGGATATCATTGCTGATGTCAGACGGATGGTGGCTGAAAGCAGAAAAGACCAGAAAGATGTTTACCTGTGTTTTATTGACTATGAAAAGGCATTCAACTGTGTGGATCATAAAAAATTATGGATAACATTGCAAAGAATGGGAATTCCTGAACACTTAATTGTGCTCATGTGGAACCTGTACAGAGACCAAGAGGCAGTCATTTGAACAGAACAAGGGGACACTGAGTGGTTTAAAGTCAGGAAAAGGGTGCGTCAGGGTTGTATCTTTTCACCATACTTATTCAATCTGTATGCTAAGTAAATGATCCAAGAAGCTGGACTATATGAGGAACAGGGCATCAGGATTGGAGGAAGAGTCTTTAACAACTTGTGTTATGCAGATGACACAACCTTGCTTGCTGAAAGAGAGAGGACTTGAAGCACTTACAAATGAAGATCGAAGACCACAGCCTTCAGTATGGATTACACCTCAACATAAAGAAAACAAAAATCCTCACAACTGGACCAATAATCAACATCATGATAAATGGAGAAAAGATTGAAGTTGTCAAGGATTTCATTTTACTTGGATCCACAATCAACACCCTTGGAAGCAGCAGTCAAGAAATCAAAAGATGCATTGCATTCAGCAAATCTGCTGCAAAAGACCTCTTTAGTGTGTTGAAAAGCAAAGATGTCACCTTGAGGACTAAGATGCATCTGACCCAAGCCATGGTGTTTTCAGTCGCCTCATATGCATGCGAAAGCTGGACAATGAATTGAAGAAGAATTGACACCTTTGAATTATGGTGTTGGCGAGGAATATTGAATATACCATGGACTTCCAGAAGAAGGAACAAATTTGTCTTGGAAGAAGAACAGCCAGAATGCTCCTTAGAAGCAAGGACAGTAAGACTAGGTCTCACATACTTTGGACATGTTATCAGGAGGGATCAGTCCCTGGAGAAGGACATCATGCTTGGTAAAGTAGAGGGCTGGAAAAAAAGAGGCAGACCCTCAATGAGATGGACTGACACAGTGGCTGCAACAGTGGCTCAAACATGGCAACAGTTGTGAGGATGGCGCAGGACTGGGCAGTGTTTCGTTCTCTTGTACATAGGGTCATATGAGTCGGAATCAACTCAACGGCACCTGAAAACAACAACAGCCACAATAGAAAGATGCTCGTGTAAGGATAAGCTGAGACATGAGATAGGCCAGAGCATTAGACTGCCCAGCAACCACAAGAAAACTCTTATGCAACGGAGGTGCGCTGTAAAACAAAACATTGACCAAACCCTGTGGCAGATTCCCTGCTAGGAATTTTATTTGGCTCTGGAAAACCAAAGTTTCAACCTAAGGGAATAGGATCCTGGGCATCTAAGAGAAGTGAGCTTGGAGCTCCCTGCTACCAGGATGCTTGTTTGGGGTTCATGTTTGAAAATGCTATAGCCTGAATGTACTAGAAGTAATTTGGAATTTCACTTTAGGAAAATGAATTCCCATCTGCTCTTTTTCCTTCCACTTTGGGAAAATGAGTTCCCATTTGTGTTGTCTTTTCTTCCTTCTTTGAGGAACTTCTATTTGATGCTCAGGTTTCATCTAAGGGTCTGAGATCCCTCAATCTGAAACTCTGACAAGTTAATAAGTTTTATCTAGAACTTATTTATCCGTTGATTTGGGTTGATCTTACCAAAGACTTGTTGTAGATATTTAAAAACAAACTAACAAACTTGGGTTTCCTGTCTGCTTTGTTTTGTGTTGTGTTATGTTAAGAGCATAAGCCTGGTCATTTGAGCTGGTCTCACAGATCAGTGAGTTTATGTGGTTTTTCTGTCTCATTTTGTTCTGAGAGCTTGACTCAGATCTAGAGAGAGCATTATTTCTGAGTTTCTGTCTTGCGTCAGGTTGGAGATTGTGGCCGACAGTTGCTAGCTTTTTTATGAGGCTATTTTAAGTCTCAGTTCTTTTCTCTTCCAAGAAAAATGGCTTCTTGTGCCTGTGTTATGATTTGGGCTTTCATTAGCTACTTTGAGAAACTTTGATATAAACTGGTCTATTTGCAAAATGCACTGGAAAAAGGATGGGTTGTTTATTTTGATTGGTATAACAAGGCCTTAAAATAAAAAGACAAAAATAATTCTAAATCGCTTCTACAAAAGATTCTCTAAAGTGTGCAAAAGACGGGGTTAAGAAAGTGTAATAATTTTCTACCTCCAGATGGTATTATTAAATTAGATTATAATATTTCTACCAAGAATTTATTCTGATTGGTTAGTGATAAGTGAGTGCTTATATAAATTAAATTGTCCTAATAGTCCCAGGAATTAATGAAAATGAATTTGTTCTGACAAAGGTTTCTGTGTTTTGTACTATGTCAACCTTAAAAGCAGTTTTTTTGTTTGTTTTTGTTTATTATTGTAGTTTAAATGAAGTTTACATGTCAAGTTAGTCTCCCATACAAAAATTTATACATAGATTATTATGTGACCGTAATTGCTCTCTCCATACTGTGACAACACACTCCTCCTTTCCATCCCTGATTCCCCATGTCCATTCACCCAGCTCCTAACCCTCTCTGCCTTCCCATCTCATATCCAGACAGAAGCTGCCCATTTAGTCTCTTGTATCTACTTGAGCTAAGAGGCACACTCCTCATGAGTATCACTTTATGTTCCACAGTCCAGTCCAATCCCTGTCTGAAGAGTTGGCCTCAGAAATTGTTTTAGTTCTAGGCTGATAGAGAATCTAGGGGCCATGCTTTCCAGGGTTCCTCCAGTCTCATTCAGACCATTAAGTCTGGTCTTCTTACTAGAATTTGAGTTCTGCACCCCACCTTTATCCTGCTCCATCAGGGACTCTCTGTTGTGTTCCCTGTCAGGGCAGTCATTGGTGGTAGCTGGGTACCATCTAGTTCTTCTGGTCTCAGGCTGATGGTTTATGTGGCCCTTTCTGTCTCCTGGACTAATACTTTCCTTGTGTCTTTGGTGTTCTTCATTCTCCTTTACTCCAGGTGGTTGGAACCAGCTGATGCATCTTAGATGGCCGCTTGCAAGAAAAGCAGTTTTTTTTAAAAAGCAAAATCTAAGTAACTTAAGCTACATATTATATGGAATGTGTTTTATTTAGGGGAAAAGGGAATAATTTTGTAAAACTAGTAGTTCCAGAATGAGAAAAAGGAAGGCATACAAAAAACCTACATGGGGGAATAAAAAGTTGGAAATTTGGTTGGGATTTGATGGATTTATCTGTAAAGAAAGGTTGTATTATAGAAGGCTAAGTTGCTTACCAAGAGAATATCAAGGGGACTCCTCCCAACAAGGTAGAGATCTTTTGAAAAAACTTGTTGCCATCAAGTCAATTCCAATTCTGAGTGACCCTATGGGACAAAGTAGAACTGCCCCCATATAGTTTCCAAGGCTGTGATCTGTGCGAAAGCAGACTGCTGTGTCTTTCTCCCACTGGGTGGCTGGTGGGTTCGAACAGCTGAACCACTGACCTTTCAGTTAGCAGCTGTTATGGATTGAATTGTGTCCCCCCCTAAAAATGTGTCAACTTGGCTAGTCCATGATTCCCAGTATTGTGTGATTGTCCACGATTTTGTCATTTGATGTGATTTTCCTATGTGTTATAAATCCTACCTCTATGATGTTACTGAGGTGGGATTAGCAGCAGTTACGTTAATGAGGCAGGACTCAATCTACAAGATTAGGTTGTGTCTTAAGTCAATCTTTTTTGAGATATAAAAGAGAAAAGCAAGCAGAGAGACAGGGGGACCTCTTACCACCAAGAAAGAAGCACCGGGAGGACAGCGTGTCCTTTGGACCCGGGGTCCCTGCACTGAGAAGCTCCTGGACAAGGGGAAGATTGATGACAAGGACCTTTGTCCAGAGCTGACAGAGAGAGAAGGCCTTCCCCTGGAGCTGGCGCCCTGAATTTGGACTTCTAGCCTTGTAGACTGTGAGAAAATAAATTTCTCTTTGTTAAAGCCATCCACTTGTGGTATTTCTGGGCTCCTTGGAGATCTTTTAAAAATATTTTAAAAATAAGATAAATAAGGTGGACATTGGTGAGGGTTAAAATAAGAAAAATGCTGTCTTAATACAGTTATCAGAAATTGGGTGGATCCCCAACATAAAAGAACCATAAACAAGTTCTCTCTATTATAGAGGAATTTTAAAAAGCCGAAAGATAAAAATCACAATGAAAAAACCACCCCAAATAAAAAAAGATCATATGCATGTCAATGAATTGGTCTTGTTGAACTGAGATTTTGAGTTAAAAACAAAACAAAACAAAAAGCCAGTTGATAAAATCTTAAAGGGCTAAGCTTATATTGGAAAAATGGGACAAGGGAGAAGTTTGAATGAAGATTTAGAATATTTTAATGAACTTTATTTCAACAGTAATTATGTTTTGTGGTATATAGACAATAAAGATAGTTTTAAGATCTTTAGATAATTTACTAATATTAAATTGAGTTAATAAATATTCATTATAATTTA
>NW_004444198.1:424086-448235 GCF_000243295.1 Trichechus manatus latirostris
GTTGTACTATAAGAGATATGTAACAAAGACAGGAAGTTTAAAAGATTTATTAAAAGAGAATTTATTTGATGTGATCAAAGTTTTATCTGTCATGGTCAAAGTTTATCTGTTGTGGCTAAAGATGGGTTAATTTATGAGATTTTTAAGAGCTTTAGTATCAAAGGAAACCCTGGTGGTGTAGTAGTTAAGAGCTGCCTCTGCTAACCAAAAGGTCAACAGTTCAAATCCACCAGGCACTCCTTGGAAACGCTACGGGGCAGTTCTACTTTGTCTTATAGGATCACTATGAGTTGGAATCGACTTGACAGCAACCGGTTTTTTTTGTTTGTTTGTTTTGTTTTGTATCAAATAGTATATAAAGTCAAAAAATTAGGTTTCTCACTGTTCAAAGGACAAAATTTTCTTTACTGAATCGAAGAGTTAATTTTATCCTCTGTGTAATCCACCTTGAAGGCAAGTGTTCCGTGTATCATTAGAATAATTTCCTGAGTTCACATGTTGAAAACTAAGCCACGTGGCTTTGAAAAAGCTAAGGTTTCTACCTTTAAAATCTTTGTCATTTTGGCTGAACTAAGTATTGTTTCTCGTGACCTATGATAAACTCCTGACAACTTTGAAACTTTGTGGAAAGGCATAAAAGATTTGTTTCTGCTTTGTAAAGGGAAAAGTGCTTTAAAAATAAAAAAGATTTAATGTGTTTCAACTTAACATGAAATGTGTTGTCAAATCAGAAGAGCCAAATTTTCTTTGGGGTAAAAATTTATGTATCAGTGTCTCCTTTTATGTTTTGGCTGATACTAGACAACAAGAGCATAATATTATCGGTCATAATTTTAGTTAGTTTTTAAAAATTACTCGCTTGGTTACAGCTTTAATTCTTTTGAATCTAGTATCATCAAACCAATGGTTTTAACTGGGGAGAATGTGTTTCAAACCACTGTTTTTTTGGTTTTTTTTTTTTCCTTTTCTCCCATTTGTGAAAAGACATTTTCTTTCCTCTTTGGGGGAACTTTTGTTTGATGCTCAGATTTTGTCTATAGTTCTAATATTCCTCCATCTGAGGCTCTGGAAAGTTAAATTATCTAGAACCTGTGTTTTTTTTTTCCCCCATTGAATTGAATCAATCTTACCAAAAATCGCTGTATACAGTTTAAGAAGCTAAGTTCCCCATATCTTTATTTTGTGTGGTATTGTGCCTGTTCTTTGAGCTGGCCTTACAGACAGGTGAGTTTATGTGGTCTTTCTGTCTCGTTTTGTTCTGAGAGCTTGCTTCTGGTCTAGAGTGTTGTGACTGAGTTTCTGTCTTGTATCAGGTTGGAGGCTATGGCTAACAGTTGCTGTTTTGTGTAAGGCTGTCTTAAAACCTCAGTTCTTTCCTCAGCCAAGAAAAGCTGTGTCTTGTGTTTGTCTTTATGATTTAGACTTTTAGTAGCTACTTTGGAAAACTTTAATATAAATTGTTCTGTTTGAAAAGTGCACCAAGATTTTTATGTTCTGTACTATGTCAATCTTAAAAGTGAAACCTTTCTAGGTAAGTTAAGCTAGATATTATAAAATGTGTTTTATTTAAGGAAAAGGGGTAATTTTGTCCTAGAATGAAACTAGTAGTTGCAGAGTTGGAAAAGGAGGCATAGGACAAGTCTAGGAGAGAGAGAGAAAAGAGGGTTAGCCAAAAACTGATGAATTCATTTACAAAATAGCTAAAGAGCTTTGGTATTTACGAGTAGACAAAAGGTTGTGATAAAGAGAAAGCGAAACTACTTATCAAGAGAATAATAAAAGGGAAAGAAAGTAGTTAGCTTTGGCTTTTTAAAATTCTTAGGCCAACTTAAACATAGGTAAATGAACTGGAATGACCTAATCTTGTCTTCTATCATGAGTCAAAAAATAGGGAGGGCGGGACAGGATCAGGCCTCCTCAGTCCCCAGTCTCTGAGGTCACATAGCTCCAGGGAAGCATTTGAAAGACCCCTTCCAACTAGGTGGAGATCTTTCTAGGCAAAAGAAGATAAGAAAAATGCCACCTTATAATTATCTATTGGTAGATCCCAATCCTAAGAAAACTGTAAATAAGTTCTCTCTATTGTAGAGGAATTCTAAGAAGCCAAAAGAAAGAAATCACAATGAGACACACCTGAAATGGCTTGGGGAAATGTTTCCACCCCTAGGCAGAGACTTAAGGTTATATCCATATCAATGAATCGGTCATTGAGCAGAGACTTTATAATTTCCAAAGCCAGTTGATAAAATCTTTAAGAGCTAAAATTAGATTGGGGAAAATATGGGAAATAGTAAAAGTTGAATGAAAACTTAGAATATTTAAATAAACTTTATTTCAACAGTAATTATGTTTTATGGTATACAGGCTTAAGATAATTTCCAAGATCTTTAGGTAACTTACTATATTAAATTGAATTAATAGATATTTGTCATAATTTAAATTTATATACTTTTGCTTTTTATGCCATATATATATATATATATTTAGAGCCCTGGTGGCACAGTGGTTAAGAGCTCAGGCTGCTAACCAAAAGGTTGGCAGTTTGAATCCACTACCACTCCTTGGAAACCCTATAGGGCAGTTCTACTCTTTCCTATAAGGTTGCTATGAGTTGGAACCCACTTGGCGGCAATGGGTTTGATTTTGTTGGTTTACTATAAGAGATATGCAACAAAAACAACATTCAAGAGGTTTATTAAAAATAAATTCATTTGATATGGTCAAAAGTTTTATCTGTCTGGCTAAAGTTTAATTTATGAGATGTTTTAGGAGCTTTAATGTTAAATAGCATATGAAAAAATTGGATTTCTTGCTGTTAAAAGAACAAAAAATTTTTTTTTTTGATTAGTGAGTTGAAGGGTTAATTTATTCTTTGTGTAACCTGCCTTGAAGGCAAAAGTTCAGCTTCTCATTAGAATAAAATTCTTGAGTCGAAAACCAAGCTGCATGGCTTTAAAAAAAAAGCTAAGCTTTTACCTTTAACATCTTCTGTTTCTTGGTGACTTTTGATAAACTCCTGACAAGTCTGAAACTTCATGGAAAGCCACAACAATTTTTATAAAGGAAAAGTGCAAAAAATGTTTATTTAATATGTTATAAATTACATGGAACATGTTGTCAAAACCAAGAGAAGCCCCTGATTCTCTTTGGGTTAAAATTTACATGTTAGTATTTCCTCTTATGCTTTTCCTAATGTTAGACAACAAACATAATATTATGTCATAATTTTATTATTTTTTAATTGCTAACTTGGTTGTAACTTTTTTTTTTTAATCTAGCATCATCAAAGCCAATAGTTTTACTGGGGAATTCACATTGTTTACTCATGAAGTTTTTTTTATTATTACTATTCAGATATTTGTAGACTTGATAATCTTGGTATATGCTTGGTATATCCTGACTATATGGTATTTGTCTCAAGATTATTATGTATTATATCTAAAGCTGTTTGAAAATAAGGTTAATCATTATGTTTAGAGATATTTTTGTCTAAAGTTTTTTTTTAAAAACTCATTTTATTTGCATTACTTTTATAATTTCTGTCAGGTCTTTCACTTTTAAGAGTATTATTTTTACAAATTAATCATGGCCATATTAAGGTTTGTCGTCTGCAGATAAGTTTTTGCTTTGCTGATTTGCTGAAAACGTTTGACCAAAATATCTCAAAAAAAGATGGACTATATTGGACTTGTGAAAAGGACTGTGACTAGACTGAATCCAGATTTCCAGAATTCTGATGTAGAAGATGACAGGTTCACAGACTGCAGCTGATCCAGAATCACGTGGAACAGAAATGAACTATATAGGACTGAGTAAACTAAAGGATTATTATGGGTTTTATATGGGAATATCAATAATGTTTTAAGGTCCTAATTTCTAAATATAAGAAACCATTTTCCTTTTTCTCCTAAATTATCTAACTAATGGATTTAGATATATTGTAACTCTCAAATTAGAAGTTCTTGTTGGTAAACTCCGCAAAGTTGTATATATCATAACCAGAGAAGTGTCTGAAGTTTGAGCTATGATTTTACAAAATAAAATGGCATTAGATTTCCTGTTAGTGTCTCCCAAGGAAGTTTATGCCTTAATAGATAAATGTGCTGTGTTTATATTAATACACAGTCTGAGGTTTTACAGAATGTCATTGCTGCTGAGGCACATGAAAAGCAATTACTGATTCTGCTTATGTATAAACAAACACCTCATAAAGATTTGTTTCCTTGTTTCAAAGACCTTGGTGTCATGGTTTCATTGGTTATTTCAGACAATTGGCCTAATATTGTTAGTGCTTCTGCTCTCCCTCCTAGTTCACTGTATGGTGCCTACTATCTTAAAAACCAGATGATGCCCAACTACCATTATTGAACATTTTTGATCCAAGACTCTATAGCAGGATCATGATCAAAAGGAGGGAATGATGAAAAGAGTTGTAATTCTCCTGGAATCCAGATTTCTGGCTTTCATGGAGGTTGGGGTAACCTACACAGACCATTGCCTTTGGGTATCCTTTTGAACCTTGAGCTTTGAGAAAAAACTTGTTCCTGAAGCCACTTTTGAGTGAAACAACGGTCCAGATAAACTAGTAAGACCATTTTGCTCTGGGCATTGTGCATTGTGCTTTTTTGAAGAATTCAGTCTGTTTTGGGAAACTGACTCCAAAGATGAGACTGAGAGATATGTTTAGGGTAAATCAGTAGTTAGTTTAATTAATCTTCAGGACAATGCTATATGAAATACCTGTTTAATGTTTGTAATCAAACTGTCACCCCCCCCTTGCTGTGCAGAAAATTATATATCTTGAAGAAACCAGGTTCTCAGAGATCGACCTCACATCTTGAGTTAGCCTTTTGAGAAACCAAGTAGTTCCTCCAATGTGGCTGTGCCCTGCACTTACCCTAATTTAAAATAACAAAATCAGAGTGTGTGAGTGGAAGAAGACACGCTTGTAATAGTGATAAAAGAATTTGTATGAAAATTCATGATTGGAACAAGGAATATGTGAAGACAACCTAAAACTGAGGCACTTGGCCTAACTAATATGGTTGACACAAGGTCTGGCTTGGACTCCATTTTGTCGTAGGTGCCACTTATGCTTCTGAGAAAGTGACCCATGACTATTAATAGGTAAACTAGGGAGCGGCAGCTTGTCCTCAGGAAGAACACTTAGTATGTTTTAAATAGATTAACTGAAGCCTTACAACAGGAGGGGTCCATCCTCTATTATCTTGCTAATAATGTATTCTCTAATGGAAACTTGGTTGTCACATGTAAATTTTTCTATACCTTCTGTTTCCTCTAGACAAACTTTGTGTGCTCCTTATGGATGTATGTTTTTGTGTGGTGGATCCAACTATGCTAATTTAGATGATTCCTTTCCAACTAACAGTGGATTTACATGGGCAATCTCTTGTTTAGATTCCTGGTGAATGTGTGGGCAATAGCACTTTGGGAACTTTAGGATTACCTTTATATTCATAGTAATGATGCTAGTAAATATTGGAAAGGTAATATTAAATTGTTACACATTGTAAAATAAGAGTCAGAAGAAAATCCATTGGTCCAACACTCAGGGTGGGGTTGGTCATTTCTAAGAGCTTTAATTCCTACTTATGGTATAGTTGAATTAGAGAAATCTTTAAGAAATTTATCAATCACTATGGGACAAATAGCAGATGAAGTTGCTAATGGAAACACAACAGTGATCTCTGACCTCATTAGCCAAGGTGATATTAGATAACATTAGAGTCTTAAATTTTTTACTAGCCCAAGAAGGTGGAGTCTGCGCTGTAGCAAATACCATTTGTTGCATTTAGATAAATAACACAGGCGAAGTAGAAGAAGATATATATTGTATTAGACAGTAAGCTACTTGGTTACACACTATAACACCCCTAGGAACACTAGATTTATTTGGTTGGTTACAATCAGGAATAAGCATACGGGCTAGATCACTATTGCAAGGAACAGTAATATTCTTATCCTGCATTCTAATAGTATTAGGCATAATAAAACTTATCTTCTATTGTCTTACATACTAAAAAGGCAAAAGGAAGGCTCAGGCTAAAATGTTGATGTACATTGATTCTGCTCATTTCTGCAATGTGATTGATAGAAACTTCACTTTTAAGATCCTGGTGAAGAGCCAGATGGTATCCAGTGGAAAACCAGCACTGTAAGTTTAAAGAGCCTGCCATGGCTGCCATGTAGGAGCCTGACCAAGTTGAGGTTTGGATCATCAATGTGTTATTTCCAATCTCTGATCAAAAGGAGGGAGTGACTTAGGAGTTAAAACTGGAACCGTTATTCCCTGTCCTTGAGTATAAAGAATATGACCCAGCTGGAGCAACAAGCATTCACAAGTACACATCACCTGGGCCCTGAGGTATAAAAAAAACAGCTAGAACAATCTTGGCAGACATCTTTTAGGAAAACTTTCACATAAACAAATACTTAGGGCACAAAACACACACATATTTTCCACTCTTATCTTTTTCTATTAGGAGTTAGTAAATACTAAGATTTGTTGGACCAGTGAAGACCCTCCTGACTGTTGTTACTGAAACTGGTACCAATGATTATTAAGAAAGACAATTCAAAATGTAGAATCACAGTGATTTAGCATTTTTTAGCTAATCTGTGAAAAGGTGAATCTTTTAATAATTTTACCCATTTGTAATGTCAATATATACTGATGATTCTGTAATATTCCTCAGACTCGGGCAGACATGGCTCTGGCAGCATGCTTTTCCATTTCCCATTTTTGCCTCTTGGAACATAAGATGAATAAAATCTTTCTTCTTGCTTTACTTTGTGGTGATTTTACCCTAGGACAGTACACTGTGTTTACGTATGGTTTTGTGAAACTACTGTTTTATTTGTGTTTTGCCATTTGTGATGTAAAATATGTTTCTTAATGTTCTTCATGGTCAAAAACAGTTTGAGGGCTTCTGATGTAAGCCAGTTAGCCCTCATATTAGATAGGAGGACACTGAGGCCGAAAGAGGGCACATTGCTCATGCGGTGACACAGCCAATTCATGGCAAAGCAAGGCCATAATTGGCCATTTGGCTTCTACCCACGGCCTCGTCCAAGGGAATGGATATGTTGTATGGCTTCAAATATCTGGAGGTCTGTTCTCCTGTCTGTCCCAGGGTAAGCATTTTAAAGTATGAAAGAACTGGTCATTGAATGTACAGCAACTCATTTATCTTCTGATGAAATTAATTTTCTCTTGTTTCCTCTCTTTTTTCATGCAATCTCTCCACTGTCAAAATGCTTCAGTATTATTGTCTTTTCTGCTCTAGATGGCAGCAACAGCTTGGATGTAAAGGCAGTGTCTCTAGATGGCAATTACTCTTTTCTCCAGTACTTTCCCCTTTATTTCTCCTTGGAAATCCATCATCAGACTTTTCTCAAGACTCTTCCAAGTTGACTCAATGAGGACATTTCCCTTAAGAAAAAAGATAAGTCATCCAAGAGTGTCTTTTGGGAAGAAAAGAAAGGGAATCCTTTATATTTCCAGAAAGGTCTATAGGTGGAGTTTGCGGCAGGGAAATGGAGCCATGAGGAAAAGTCGTAGAGGAAAATGACCACGGAGGTAAGCTGAGCAGAGAAAGAGCTGCAGCCAGGCACCCCTCCACTGTCCAGGGCACTGGAGGGAAAGGGAGCAGTTAGTTACATGGAGAAGCTACCCTGGGAATCACAAAGATTGGGTAACACAAAGTGGGGAACTGCACACTATCAGCTTAGGCAGTCATGGTATCATATTGGAGTCCAAGCACCTAATTTAGTGTAGGGTATCAACACAGAGTCAGGACCCAGCCACCTTCCTTGGCATATCTTTGCAGCCCTGTGAAGCCTCCCCAACAAAGGGCACCCAAAATTAGAATAAACTGAGATTTTATTTTCCAGAACTCACCATATACATTTTCAAGGACTAAGTCAAAAACAAACATTACCATTAGAATTAAAAGTTACATGTACTTATAACATTTTTCATAAGTTTTATCGAAAAGTCTGATTTTAGCAGATTTTTGCCACAACATAGACCATTCAGTGAGCTCAAATGAGTTACCTTGGGAGGCTGTACATGCTCCAAATACTGGAATTGCCTTCAGATAAGCTTATTGTGAGCAGAGGATTTTTTTAATTACAAAGTAATACATGAATGCATCCTTACCATAAAACTTTTAACAAAACAGATCAAGACCCCTCATCTGCCTCCTTGAATTCCAGCTCCTTCTCCAGAGGTAACCCTCAGTTTGCTATGATCCTTTTAGACCTTTCTCTACAGCATCAGTTGGTAATTTGCACAACATCAGTCACACTTGGCTTTGCACCAAAACTTTATCATTGAGTTTGATCACCCACATAATTCCTAAGACTTAACTCTAAATGGATTTTTGGCTGGTATCAGAAATCAAATCCATACTCAGACAACAAACAGGTAAAAGGAAGACTTGCCATCATTGAGAATTAAAAAGAAATTTCTCTTGAGAAATTTCACAAAAATGAACTGAGAGCTCTGAAGGTGATTTTAAAACTCTTCTGAGCAACCTCAGTAAAGTGGCATCTGAGCTGCTCCCAGGCTTGGAGATGACCTGGTAGTAAAAGAGCAGGGTTTGCTGCAGGACAGCTACAGTCTGATGTCAGCCCAGCAGCTGGCCTCCTGCTTCTCTCTCTCTCTCTCTTTCTTCTGCTTCTCTTACTTGAAGGGAAATTTTGAAGCTAGGTTAAAATCATCTATCTTCTAAATGCTTCCAGTGAACACACCATCCTCTGTGGGTAAGACCTTGTAAGTAGCCAGTCTGGCCACTGGATTACCTGAGAACCCTTGCTCATTCGGAGCATGCACTGCCAAGGTGTGAGCACAGCACCTGGTTTGACAGCTGGACAGCCGACCTGCCCCCTGGGTCCCCTTGCTGCTGGAAATGCAGTTTCAGTGGCTCATAAGGGAGAAATCTTATGGGACAAACTCCACCACAAAAAACACCTGCCTCACCTCATGTTCCCTTCCATCTTTGTCCCAGCAATGATGCCAGGTGGGATGTGGCTCTACTTTACTCTGAGTGGCAATGCATACCTATTTGCAACTGTGTCATTAAGCCCTTTGGTTCACTTCTGTCATTTTCTAAGTGCTTTTCTACAGGTAGGCTGTGACAGGTAGAGGTGGGAGGATGCAATTCCCCAGTGACGTGGCTCTCTGAGATAGCATGGGTGAACCCAAGGCTCCAGACTTGTACTGGCATGCCCTCGGCTGCCTTGTGACCCCTGAGTGGCCCTCTTCGAAGACTCTGACTCAGTAGGACCTTGGGGGCGGAGCTTCATGGAAGATTCCTGATGCCAGCTCAGGCTGCACAATGTCACACTACCACTCTCAGTGGCCTCAAGCTGGGGTGTACAGCATGATTGGTCTCTGAACAGCATCTGAAAGGGCCAGGGGCTTCAGGACAGAGCAAGAGATACCCCAGCTGTCCCCAGACTGCAGTCCCCACCCTGGTCCATCTGCTGTCTCTCCTCCTAGGGCCGTGGCCAAGGAAGCTCTGGTACCTCAGTGCCTGTGTCCTGAGGGGCCAGGTCTGCCAGGGCAGGTGCCTGGCCAGATTCCAGCCAAGAGAGGGTAGCAGCATCTGGAGGGAAGCTGGGCTCTGCTGACATGCTTTACCTGCTCAGGAAAGGCTCTTCACGAGGCAGCCAGGGCCTCCCACCTAGCTTGTTTTTACCGTTGTGGTGGAGGCACAGGACAGGAATATTTTCTCTGAAAAGTGGCAACGAGTGCAACCATGCAAACCTGTAAATGGCCGTGGGCTCTCCACCTGCATGGGGGCCCCTCAGGGCAGGCTGCAGTGGACAGCCCGGCCTGGTGGAGGTGGCGCAGTGAGCAGCCGTGGTGCCAGGCTGGAACAGCCCAGGCTGCCCAATGTCCTGTCTTTTCAAGAGAAGCTGTACATTCTAATTTTTAAGTGAAATCACCCACTTCTTGAAAGTTGGATAAAATTTGTCAAAACACTCTGTAAGACAAACCAACTCCTGGCCACTCTGCAAGCTCCAGCCCAAGGCAGGTCATTCTGGGTGGACTGAAGGAGCAGTTTCTGTACCACGAGAGCTGGGAGACCCCAGCCCTCTGTGTCAGCATCCTCCCTGAGGCTCCTCCCTCGGAGCCGCTGAAAATCATTTCTGTGGGGAGGCCCAGGCATCTGCATTTTCTCAATCATTTAGCCCCGAAGCAGCTGATAATGAAAAAAATGCCTGACAAGACTTCTTACATTAATTTTTAAATTTAATGCGCTGTTTTTATAGATCAAAAATGGCTGAATATCGACAACTTCATATGGTTCATACTAAGTAGAATGTCTGTTCCTCCTTAGTAGATGGCCAACCACCTCTCCCATTGCTGCCCCTCACTGCCCTCCCAGGATAGGACCCCAAAAATGAGGAACACCAGGACCAGGACGCCCCCCCAAGCCAGGACCCTCAGAGCCAGGACCTCCAGAACCAGGACCTCCAGGACCAGAACTCCCCAGGGCCAGGACCAGGGCTGGACGGGAGCAGCCGAGTTGGCAGGGTGAGTAGGGCAGGCCACTGGGCCCTCTCTGGCTCTGGCAAGAAAGACACCGGCAACTTGTTCAAACACCTCTCAGGGCTGTGGTTGGAATATTTATGCCCCTTTGTTGTTTTCCTGCTACTTGGTGGCCTAAGATAATGAAAAGAAATCCAGACAGTCTCAAAGCTCTGTAATCAAGTAAACTGGGCTCTCAAAAACAAACCTATGGTACCTCAGAAAGCACACACAGAATTTCTATTATGAACCACAATGCTGGGTGCCATTATTTAAGTGTCTGCTTTTCTTGTAGTTTAATTTAAGCCTGAGTCGCTGTTTTTCATTTTCACCCGGAAATAACTGCTTCTTGAGGGGCAGCATCACCCCATCCACAAAGCTCTCCTGGAATAGGGTCTCAGAACACAGACGTACCCTCAGCTCAGGACACTGGCAGCTGGCAGCTGGGCCTCCCACGCAGGCCTATCAAATTGCCCTGGCCGGAGGCGTCCTGGGGCACAGAATGCTGCCCTTCCCACACACATACATCCCTTTGGAGCCAGAGAAGGAAGGCATGGGTAGCGTGCAGGCATAAGGGTGGTGATGGCGGACAGCCAGGACCAGCCTAGGCCCTCCGTTGCCGAGGAGGCACCTTTGAGGACAAAGCCCTCACAGCAACATCAGGGGTCTGGCTCAGATGGGGAAGGGACCAAAAGAGCATTTGGTCCAACTGTCACTTTCCAGAAGAACACTCTTCCTGAGAGCCCAGGACACTCAGAGCTAGTGGGATTTTATTTTATTAACCACAATCTTGCTTTCTCTTTGGTGGAATGGAGCACCCCACGAGCCATGGCAGCCAGCACACACCAGTGGTCACAACCAGGTCAGAACATGCATATTCCAGCCTCTTCCTCTAAAATAAAACCCAGCACCTTTCTGATATTTCCCTGATAGTAATTTTCCAGCTTGACTATAAGTCTTCCAGTAGAAACATAAAAATAAATTAACAGTGTTAAACCAAACCACCCAGAAGCTGATAAATTAGACCCCTGCCCTTCTCACACCAATTTAAATACATCTTTTACTGACATGCTAATGAAGCCCTCCTGTGGCTCTATAACAAACAGGACCAAAAGGATCACCCTCAGAAGTGAAGCACCCCAATCATAGGCTGAGAAGGAGCAGAAGCTTCATCCTGAGAGACCGGCACACCACGCCCTTCTGGTTCCATGCAGGCAAGTGGCAAGAGGGAGTCCTGGAGCCACAGCACCCCTCAGCCTGGGTTGTGGGTACTTATAAGAACAAAGGGCATGTCAGAAGCACTCCAGTGCTCTGATTCAAAGAAGAAACCCCACCATCAGCAGCACAACCACTCATTCATCTTCACCAGTCACTTTCCTCTCAGGGGCATTTCATTAATCCTCACAGCCCCACAGGGAAGCCAAGGAGGGTAATTACCAACACGCTTTGTCGTGCACAGTGAGGTCTTTCCCCTTCCGTGTGGCCATGTCCAGCCAATCCCCTGTCCAGCTCCTTGCAACCCCTTCACAGGAGGCAAGGAGGTTCCGACAGTCACCTGTGGATGTTGAGGGGTACTGGGAAGTGGGGGGACCCCGAGAGGGCAGTGTCCAGTGCACACCCAGTGGACACTGGTCCAGATAGGCCTGGGGGCATTGGCCAAGGGACTCTGTCCCAGACACTTCTGCCCCACCCCACAAACACAGAGGGCCACCTGAGACCCTGAGTCCCCCCAGTAAGATCTAGAAAATGCTGGTGGGGCCTCTGCCATAGCTAGCTGGGCTCAGGGAAGGGCAGAGTGCAAGGAGCTCCCTTCTCTTCTCTCTTTACTTCTCACTCAGTGCCTGGCTTGCAGCAGGTGCTTTGTGGATGACGACAGACAGAGAAAGGCAGACTTTGCCCAGGGAGACTGCTCCCAAGGCAGAGTCCCAAGGAGGACCCTCTGGTCATGCCAGGCCTCTGTGGACCCCACTATCTCCCCCAGGGCTGCTGGAAGTGTTCTCATTCCTCTGTTGTGTGCCCCAGAGCCAGCCTGAGAGACATACTTTGGAACAAGTATACTTGACCACAGCAAGGCCAGGGATGCCAGGGAAGAGTGGCGAGCAGCCCTGGGTATGCTTAGGGCTTCTCCGTCTATTGACATTTGGGCCAGATCATTCTTTGTTGGGGGGATGTCCCACATTGTGGGATGTTTAGCAACATCCCTGTAGTACCTCCTTCCCAGCTGTCAGCTGTGACAACTCACTTCTCCAGATACTGCCAAATGTCCCCCGGGGGCAAAATCACCCCTGGCTGAGAACCTCTGGTGTAAACTAATCAGTTGTTTTCCTAATGCTGTAACAAAGGAACTGGCACTTCCTAGAAGGAGTCAGGGAAGGAAGTACGCAACTGTGAGGCATGACGCCCTGGGTGAGCAGGTCCTGGAAGACAGGAGGCTTGGAGGTAGAGGGTGGGAACAGAAATGGAACTGTGACCTCACTCACAATATTATCTAGGGCTGTATTTGTACCCAGAGAGGAGGAAATTCTCTTCCTCACCTGTTCTCTTCCTTTTTTTAGAGCTATAACAAAATAAAACCTATTGCCTTAGAGTCAATTCTAACTCATGGAGACCCCATGTGGGTTGGAGTAGAACTGCTCCATAGAGTTTTCCTGTCTGTAATCTTTACGGAAGCAGATTGCCAGGCTTTTCTGCCATGGCACCGATAAGTGGGTTAGTAGATGAGTGCAAATCTTTTGCACCACCAGGGACTTTCTCTAGGCTAATGCTCCTAGTAATGAAATGAGCAAGGGTCTGGCACTGAACTGTCTCTTGTAACTGTTTAAAGTGCACCTTGACTTTATGAAACATTAAGCAATCAAGCGCAGTCTGTTGTAAGCTGTGCAATATCCACACTCCCATTTTATTGAGGAGAGAAATCCAGGCATTAAGAAGTAGCACGCCAGGGTCACACAAAAAACCAATAGTACAGCAGCAAAGTGCTGTGTGAGGCTTGAATCTCAGCACAAAACTCTCAGGGGAATGGACAGTGATAAAGACATCACCAGCTTTTGACCATCCCCATGGGGCAGTTCTACTCTGTACTTTAGGGTTGCTATGAGTTGGAATCAACTCAACAGCAAACTTCCTGCGTGCGAAGCCTGAAGGGACCTCTACAGTCACCATGTCACCTCCCTGACTTGAGGGGAGGGAGACCCACTCTCAAAGGAAATAAAAACACATTCCAAGGGAAAACACATTTATGTTTTTGCTTTTTTGCCTTAAAAAAGGAAAAATATAAATGTGTTTTCTTTTTTGCCTTTTAAAAATGATACTTCTGCTGGGCCTGCTCCTTAGGAGGGCATGACTGTGCCCTCACTGTCACCTCTGTAGAACAAGTCCTGCCTGATGGGGGGACAGGCACTTGGGCAGTGTTGCGGTAATGAGGTGCAAACAATGAGAACAGAGGAAGGAGTCACCTAACCCAAGCAAGGTGAGTCAGGGTAGAAGGGAAGAAGATGCTACCTGAGGCAAGTCTGAAAGGATGCTGGTCAGGGTTAGGTGAGGCAGGGAGTGCAGAGGCTTGAGGGAGAGGGAGGTGAGCAGGAAGTGTAGGGGTGGGTGGGCTGGCAGGGATGGGGAGGGCAGGGGCTGGACAGGAGTCCAGGTGGGGAGACAGCACACACAAAGGGACAGAAAAGAACTCCGTTTCCTATGTTCAGGGAGCTCTTAGCCTTTTTTTTTTTTTAAATTAACAGTTTCTACATGTACAGTTTAGTGACATTGATTACATTCTTCAAGTTGTAATTCTCAAACTCCTTTTCTGAGTTGTTCCCCCCTCATTAACATAAACTCATAAACTTACTGCCCCCGAAGGTTCCTATCAAATCTTTTGACTTGTTGTTGTAAATTTGATCCCATATAGACAGTTCTTAAAAGAGCATAATGCTCAAGGCAGACCTTTTTTACCAGTTAGGCTAAACTATTCGGTTTTAAGATGACTTCAGGGGATATGTTTGGTTTAAGGTTTAGAGATTATCTTAGGGCAATAGTTTCAGGGGTTCATCTACTCTCCATGGCTCCAGAAAGTCTAGAGTCCATGAGAATATGAAATTCTGTTGTACAACTTCCTCCCTTTGATCAGGATTCTTCTGTGGAATCTTTGATCAAAATGTTCAGTAATGGTAGCTGGGCAACATCCAGTTCTGGTCTCATGGCAAAGGAGGCAGTTGTTCATGGAGGCAATTAGCCCTACTTTTCATCTCCTATTCCTGATTCTCCTTCTTCCTCTGTTGGTCCAGGTGAATAGAGACTAACTGTTGTGACTTGGATGGCCACTTGCAAGCTTTTAAGACCCCAGGCACTACATAACTAACTAGGAGGTAGAAGAGAAGCACTAAACATGTTACTAGGCCTATTAACTGGGATGTCCATGAAATCATGACCCTAAAACTGCAAACCAAGGAACAAAATCCCATGAGGCATTTAGTTGTACGTAAGCAGCCTCAGCAGCTATTTTTTTTTTTTTGTCATTGTTGTAAATATATTTATCAGACACCTTTTGTCAAAACTTTTTACAGGTGTACAACTTATTGGCAATGATTACAATAATTGATGATGCCACCCTACCCCTCATCAATGCGATAGTCCCGTCACCATTAAGCTCCTAGGATTTTGGTGCTCACGGAGCAAGCAGTGTAAGACTGGGGACTTTCATAAATTCGTATCCTGTGATGCATGGACCCTTGAGGACTGCCTGTTGTTGACAATAACGGGTGAGTGGGACCGTTTTTATGTCCCAAGTCTAGAGGTCAGCATTCACAGTCCTCACATCAAGTCTGGGGCAAAGTCACCATGGCCAGTGCTTTTTTTTGTTTTTAACTACAAGGTTTAATTTTAGATAGCATGGATTAACTCCACTATGAAGGACGAGATAATTACACTCATAACAACTTATGCTACTTTTCCCAGTTCCATTTTTCATTGCTTACATTACAGTTTACTTTACCAGATGTATTAGTTTCCTAGGGCTGCTGTGCCAAAGTACCACAAACTGTGTGGATTAGAAGAACAGAAATTTATGGTCTCACAGTTTTGGAGGCTAGGAGTCCAAAATCAGGGTGTCTGCCATGTTGATTCCTTCTTAGGGCTCTAAGGAAGAATCTGTTCCTTGCCTCTCTCCTAGCTTCTGGTGATGGTTGCAGATCCTTGGCATTCTTTGACTTGTAGACACATCACTCTAGTCTCTGCCTCATCTTTACGTGATGGCCAATGCTTTTGTAGTTCTGAAATTCTGCTGTTGTGACACTCTGTCCTGTGCGACTCCTTAAACTCTGGGAAGTTGTGTGTAGTTTATGTTCAGAACTTTAGAAGAATCAACCCCACCAGTTCCAGGTGCTAGAACTGTCCTTGCCCCACAGCAGGGCAGCTATAGGACCCAGACACTGAGGCAAACTCCCACTCAGGGGGCTCAGTCGGGACCAGACTCCCTGTGGGACCAAGACCACTTGGGCATGAAAAGCAACATAACAGTGCTGGAGGAGGCTCGGGGGCCAGGATGAGGGCCAGGGGAGACAAAGGAAAGGCGGAGCAGTAGAGAGTGTGTGTGTGGGGTCTTCCTCAAGGTGGGGTCAGGGAGCATGTCCATACATCCACCTTATTTCCATACACCTGCTGTGAAGGCTGCACAGCCACACTCCCACAGTGAGGGCTGGAGGCAGGGCCGGTTGGATGCTCTGCAAAGGCTCTAGCCAGAGTGTCTCCCTGCCGCCTGGCACACCACAGAGACTGAGGGTCTGGTGATTCTGCCTTCTGTGCCCACCAGTGAAGACAAGAACACATACTCGCCTAACTGTATCCACCACTGAAAGATGCTGCCATCATGGACTGTAAAACCTCTTGGAACAGAAAGCCTCAGTGGCCTTGGTCTCCAGGTACAGACAGTAGATCAGCTTAACTGAATATTGGCCTCTTATTTCCGAGGGGAGAAAGGTGATTTGGGTCAAGAGGTCGCTAGGAAACTGAAAAGACAATAGCTGGGAGAGACCATGATGGACTGTTCTTTGAGCAGCCCTGCACAGCCCAACCCCACCTTGGAGCCGACCAGAGAAGACCTCAGGCATCCACTGTTCTTACCATCCCCTTCTGCTCAGCCATACCTTGCCACTGTTGAGCACAGCAGCACCTGCAGACACTTGTAGTGACATTGAAAGGCCTTACTAACCTCTGGGACACCTCCAGGACCAGACTTAAAACAACACAGAGGATCTCACAAGTACAGTGCCAAGTGAAAGAAGTCAGACACAGGAGAGTGCCTGCTGTGTGCTTTTGTTCACACAAGATTCAAAGGAAGCAGAGCCCACCTGTGATAGTAGAGGTCAAGGCAGAGGTGACAAGGCCCCAGTGGCTACACGGGCCTGAGAGGGTTTCAAGCATGTTCTCTTCTTTGATTGGGTGCTGGTAACACAGGTGTGTTCAGTTGGTAACGTGCACTTTTCTGCAAGTATGTCGGCCTTCAATAAAAAGCTTTGCAGTGCCTTTGCACTGCATGGACTGATAAGGATGGTGCTCTGCGGATGGTGTCATGGCTGGTGAGCACTTGGCCCAACCTTTGGGGCCTCAGGCAGAGGCCACAGCAGCCCCTGGGGATGCGGCCTGAGGCCTAGACTCACCGGCTGCAGCCCCTCCTCCTGCCTCCTGCTCTGATCCGGATGGGTGATAAAGGACCGCGTGGAGACTTTGTAATGGTTCAGCAGGCAGACGATGACTACGACCATCACCGTGACCACCACAACGATGATGATGATCTGAGCGAACTCCAGCTCCGCTGTGATGAGAAGAGGAAAGGGCGTTAGCCACATGCCCCTGATGCTCTACCAGCTCCTGTTCTCAAGACCACCGACTTCCTCGAAGTGTTACAGTAACTGCAATTACCAAGAGAGAAGGCCCCTGCATGCATTGGGTCCTTACAGGACTTTAATACCCATTTTAAAGAAGAAGAAATGGAAGTACAGCCATAAAGCAAGCACATGACTGGGCTGGGACTCAATGCAAGGCTGTGAAATTTTGAAGCCTGTGCTCTGGCTCCCACAGGACATTAAATCCAGGCCACTGCCAGACCCGGCCACTAATAGCATCTTGAAGAAAGGGAGGCCCTTGCTTTGGGCACGTTTCAACTGTCCTCTGTGCTCAGCCTAATGCATTTCACAGTTTGTCTTGGCCATTTTATACTGAAAAGGGTCTTATGAAAATTTATTCAGTTGACACTGTGAGAGCCTTCTGAGATGCTGTGAGGTCACTGTCCCCATTCTCCATGTGGGCTGTCACAGTGCAGGTCCAGTGAGTGTTACAGGCACCTGGCCCTCAGCCCAGCCCCTCCCTGCTGGGCAGGTGCTCTGAACTCTGTCTTCTCTTGGTATATGAAAAGCCCAGTGTCACCATCACCTAATCCTCTTCTTGCCAGGTAACATCCTCCATCCCCCGTGACCCAGTGGAGACTTTGTAATGGTTCAGCAGGCAGATGATGACTACGACCATCACCGTGATCACCACAAAGATGATGATCTGAGGGAACTCCAGTTCTTCTGTGATGGGAAGAGGAATAAGGCATTAGCCACATGCCCCTGATGCTCTACCAGCTCTGCTGGGTGAGGGGGGATGGGGAATGTCACCTGGCAAGAAGGGGAATTAGGTGATGGTGACACTAGACTGTTTATACTCCAAGAGAAGACATAGCTCAGAGCACCTAAAAAAAAAAAGCCCTCAAAACTGAAGCAATTTCTCCCAAAATAACCTCTCTTGGAAAGTTAAAACCATCTTTATGGTTGACTCAAATTTCCTAAATTGTATTCTACATAGGGATCAGTAGACTAAAGGGAAAATACATGCTGTTGAAAAGAAACTTGCAGGAGTGATGTCAGCAAGATGACGAAGTAGGCAGCTCCAAGCCCCTGTACCCTCCAGAAAAACAGAAAAGCAAGCAGAAACTGTCAGAACCAACTTTGTCAGAATGCTGGAAAACAGTCCAAAGGTTTACAGCAACCAAGTGAATGCTGAATCAATAAAAGGTAAGTACAAAATGGGAAAGCTCTGTGGTAATTTCACTTGCCCTGAGCCCATCCCCACTCTAGCTTGGCAGCAGTCTTAAAGACAGCAACTCATGTTCCCAGTGTACCTGATTCTGGAGGGAGCAGAGCCCACCTTATTAGCAAATTAGTGAGTTTGTCATTCTAACTTGTCTGGAGGCCTCAAGGACTCATTGTTTCACCTATCTTGGAATACATTCAGGGCAGAAAAGCAGTGGGCATTACTCAAAAAATATTCTGATGTGGACAAACAATCTGCAGCCACCTGGGGCAAAAGACCACAGTTGAGACATATAATAGATCACATAAAGGCAAGAAGGAAAAGCCAGGGAGAATGTTTCTTTGAGAAATTAGGACATTCAAAAGCACTCCTGTATATGGGGGTATTTAGAAAGCCACCCACATACCTCGGGCAAGACGCATGTTCAGAAAACATCTGAAAAAACCCTAAGCTTTCACCTTGAGATGCTCTTTAGGCTCCACATAAGCCTGGAAAATTCTTAAAGGAGTGCCTGAGTGCAGAGCCAATCTGCAAAGACAGAGAGAGGTGGTGGGTATGTGTGTGTGGGTTGTTTGTTTTCTTTGTTCTTGCTAGTTGTTTCCTTTGTTTTTGTTCTTGCTCATGGCATTCAAGGAAATATCTGCCAAAACACTCGTTGAACATGAAGTAAAGGAACAGAGACTTCAGTGACCACACACATCAAGGAATACTTTCTCTGAAAAATAGTTTGGAAAAGTCAATTACAACCTTCAACAATCAAAAACAAAACAAAGCAAAACAAACCTTTAGGAAGGGGGATAATCTGATTTCCAGAGTTACGTTATAATATTCAAATGTCCCAATTTTAACAGCAACAACAAAATAACAAGGCTTATAAAGAAACAGGAAAAGATGGCCCATTCAAAAGAACAAATTAAAGTGACAGAAACAGTCCCCATGGAAGTCCAAATAATGGATTTACCAGAGAAGGACTTCAAAATATATATATACTCAAAGAGCTAAAGGAAAACATGGATTAAAAATAAGACTAAAGGAAACCAGGAAAATGATACAGAAAAAAAAAATCAATAAATACAAATTTAAAGAAGGAACCAAACAGAAATACTGGAACTGAGAAGTACAATAAAGAAAATTAAAAAATTCACTGGAGGGATTCAACAGCAGATTTAAGCTAGTATAAGAATAAACGCATTTGAAGATAGAACAATTGAAATTATCAAGTCTGAGGAGAAAAAGGAAAAAAGAATGAAGAAAAGTGAACAGAGCCTAAGGGAACTGTGGCACACCATCAAGCAAACCAACATAGCATTATGGGAGTCCCAGAAAGGGAACAGAGATAGAAAGCGGAAGAAAGACTATTTGAAAAAGTAATGGCCAAAATCTCCCAAAACTTGATGAAAGACATGAATCTACACATCTAAGAAGGTCAATGAATTTCAAGAAGGATAAACTCAAAAGATACCCAAGTAGAGACACATGGTAATCAAACCGTTGAAAACTAAAGCCAGAAAGAGAATCTTGAAAGCAGCAAGAAAGAAATGACTCATCACATTCAAGGGATCCTCAGTAAGGTTAATAGTTGATTTCTCCTTAGAAACCATGGAGGCCAGAAGCAGACATATATAAAATGCTGAAAAAATAAACACACAAACAGTCTATATCCAGCAAAACTATCCTTCAAAAATGAGGGAGACAATAAGACATTCCCGGAAAAACAAAAGATAAAGGAGTTTGTTACCACTGACCTCCCCTACGAGAAGGGCTAAAAGGAGTCCCCCAGGGGGCAATAACAGCACACTAGAACGTAACTCAAAGCTGTGTTAAGAAATAACGATTCCCAGTAAAGATAACTGCTATAATAATAATAGTGTAAAAGCCAGTATTATTGTAATTTTGGTTTGTAACCGATAAAAATATCATAATAAATGAAGAAAATATTGACATTGTCAATGATTTCGTTCTAATACAATCAACAATCAATGTCCATGGAAGCAGCAGTCAAGAAATCAAACGATGTACTGCATTGGGTAAATCTGTGGCAAAAGACTTCTCTAAAGTTTAAAAAGAAAAGACGTCACTTTGATGACTAAGGTGCACCTGACCCAAGCCATAATCTTTTCAATCACTTCATATACATGCAAAAGTGAGAATGAAAAAGGAAGACAGAAGAAGAATTGATGCATCTGAATTGTACTGGTGAAGAAAACTGACTATACCATGGACTGCCAGAAAAATGAACAAATCAATCTTAGAAGAAATACAACCAGCGTGCTCCTTAGGAGTAAGGATTGTGAGAGTGGCTCACTTACTTTGGACATGTCATCAGGAAAGACCAATCACTAGAAAAGGACATCAAGTTTGGTAAAGTAGAACGTTAGTGGAAATGAAGGAAACCCTCAATGAGATAAATGGTCACAACAATGGACTCAAACATACCAATGATCATGAAGATGGTACAGGATTGGGCAACATTTAGTTCTTTTATACATAACGTTGCCATGGGTCAGAGCCAACTTGATGGCAACTAACAACAACTCCACTTTCTATGCACTATGTGATTTAAAAGACAAATGCATAAAACATTATAAGTCTATGTTATTGGACACACAATATACAAAGACGCAATTTGTGACAACTAAAATATAAGAGGGGAGCAGAATTTTTGCATGCTATTTAAACTCCTCTGGATAGGAGCAGAGCTTCTGTATGCTATTTAAGTTATGTGTGCATCAATTCAAAGGAGACTGTTATAAATTTAGGATGTTTAAAGTAATACTCATGGCAACAACAAAATATCTAAAAAATATATGCAAAAGGAAATGAGAATAGAGTCAAAATGGCTCATTACAAAAAAAATCAACTAAACACAATGAAAGGAAACAAAGGACAAAAAGACACACAAAACAGAGTAAAACTGCAGAAGTCCTTCCTTATTAGTAATTGCTTTAAATGTAAATGGATTAAACTCTCCAAGCAAAAAGGCAGAGACTGGCAGAATAAATTAAAAAAAAAATCATCCAACTATACGCTGTATACATGAGACTCATTTTAAATCAAAAGACACAAATAGATTGAAAGTGAAAGGATGGAAAAAATAATCCATGCAAACAGTAACCAAAAGAGACCTGGGGTGGCTACACTAATATCAGACAAAATAGACATTAAGAAAAAACTGTTACACGAAAGACATTTTGTATTGATTAAAGGGGCAATTCAGTAAGAATATATAACAATTATAAACTCATATGCCCCCAACAATAGATCCCCAAAATACATGAAACAAACTGACAGGATTGAAGGGAGAAACAGTTCTACGATAATAGTTGGATACTTCAACATATCACTTTCAATAATGGATACAGCATTTAGGTAGAATGTCAATAAGAAAACAGAAGACTTGAACAATACTACAAACCAACTAGACCTAACAGACTTATATAGAACATTCTACCTAACAACAGAAGAATACACATTCTTCTCAAATGTACATGAATTATTCTCCAGGATAGGATCTTGTTGGGCCACAAACCAAGTCTTAATAAATTTAGAAAGATTGAAATCATACCAACTGTCTTTTCTGCCCATAATGGAATGAAACTAGAAATCATTAACAAAAAGAAAATGGGCAAATTAACAAATATGTGGAAATTAAACAACACACTCCTAAACTAACAATGGGTCAAAGAAGAAATCATAAGGGAAATTAGAAAATACATTAAGACAAATGAAAACATATAGACAACATACCAAAATTTGTGGGATGCAGTGAAGGCAGTGATCAGTGGAAAATTTATAGCTGTAAGCATCTACATTAAAAAAGAAGATTCGTTTTGGCACACTCTTAACAATTTGATGAATGTCAATTCAAAATGAAAATGAAAGAAATTTTTCTGTCTGGAATATATGTCACCAAAGATCAAGACAATTCGATAATAAAATGGATGCTTTGTGTGTTTTAAAATTTCATTTTAGAAATGACAAATTCAATATTAAATATGTGAGGTATTATCTTTCAAAAAAAAAAGACCCCATATCAATAACCTAACTTTACCATGAGGAACTAGAAAAAGAAGAGCAAACTAAACCTAAAGCTATTAGAAGAAAGAAATAATAAAGATTAGAGCAAAAATAAAAGAAATAGAGAAAAGAAAAATAATAAAGAGAATAAAAGAAACCAAAAGTTGTTTTTGAAAAAAATAACTAAAATTGACAAAGCTTTAGCTAGACTAATAAGGAAAAAAGAAGATAAGATGCAAATAGCTAAAGTCAGAAATGAAAGTGGAGACATTACTACCAACCCTGCTCCTGTTGTTGTTAATTGCCATTGAACTGATTCTGACTCATGGTGACCCCATGTGCACAGAGTGGAACTGCTCCACAGGGTTTTCAAGGCTGTGATCTTTCAGAAAAAAAAAAAAAAAATTATAAGCAACAACTGTATGCCAACAAATTAGATAATCTAGTTGAAATGGACACATTCCTAGAAACACACAAATTCTGTAAATTGGCTCAAGAAGAAATAGAAAATATCAACAGACCTAACACAAGTAAAAAGATTAAATCAGTAATCAAAAACCTCTCAACAAAGATAAGTCCAGGACAAGATGGCTTCACTGGTGATTCTAACATTTCAAACATTTAAAAAGAATTACTGCCAATCCTGCTCAAAGTCTTCCAAAAAATAGAAGAAGTGGGAACATTTCCTAACTCATTCTGTGAGACCGCATTACCCTGATACCAAAGCCAAACAAAGACACCACAAGGAAAGCAAATTACAGATCAATATCCTTCATGAATTTAAATGGAAAAATCCTCAACAAAATACTAGAAAAGTGAATCAAACACATGGTAGAAAGATTACACACCATGACTAACTGCAATTCATCCAAGGAATGCAAGGGTGGCTCAACATG
Organism: Trichechus manatus latirostris; assembly: GCF_000243295.1. Classification (NCBI taxonomy): domain Eukaryota; kingdom Metazoa; phylum Chordata; class Mammalia; order Sirenia; family Trichechidae; genus Trichechus; species Trichechus manatus. Next base: position 447,622 of record NW_004444198.1, read on the forward strand.
AGAAAAGCAACCAATGTAATATACAACATTAATAGAACGAAGGGGGAGAACACACACACACACACACACACACACACACATACACAAAACCCATGATCATCTCAGTTGATGCAGAAAAGGCACTTGACAAAATTCAACACACTTTCATAATAAAAACACTCAACAAGCTAGGAATAGAAGGAATGTTTCTCAACATGATAAAGGGCATTTATGAAAAACTAACAGCTAACATCATATTCAACGTTGAAAGACTGAAAGCTTTCTCCCCAAAGATTAGGAACATGACAAGGATGGCTGCTTTCACCACTGCTATTCAACGTTGTACTGGTTGTTTAGCCAAAGTAATTAGGCAAGAAAAAGAAATAAATAGCATCCAGATTGAAAAGGATGAAGTAAAACTATCTCTATTCACAGATGATGTGATTCTACATGTAGAAAATCCCAAAGAATCCAAAAAGAAAGCTACTAGAACTAATAAATGAATTCAGCAAAATCTCAGGTTTCAAGATCAATACATAAAAATCAGTTGTGTTTCTATTCACCAACAATGAACAATCTGAAAAAGAATTCAGCAAAATTTCAGGGTTCAAGATCAACACATAAAAATCAGTTGT
>NW_004444198.1:448335-486385 GCF_000243295.1 Trichechus manatus latirostris
TCTATTCACCAGCAATGAACAATCTGAAAAAGAATTCAGCAAAATCTCAGGGTTCAAGATCAACACATAAAAATCAGTTGTGTTTCTATTCACCAACAATGAACAATCTGAAAAAGAAATTATGAAAATATTTCAATTTATACTATCATCTAAAAGAATAAAATACTTAGGAATAAATTTAATCAAGGAGGTGAAAGACTTGAACATTGAAACTATAATACATTGCTGAAAGAAATCAAGGAGATATAAATAAATGGAGAGACATCCTGTATTCATGGATTGGTAGACTTAATATTTTTAAAGTGTCAATACTATCCAAGCAATCTACACATTCAATACAATCCCTATAAAAATCTGAACAGGCTTTATTTATTTATTTTTGTATAAATGGAAGAATCAATCCTCAAAGTCTTATGGAATTGCAAGAAGCCTCAAAGAGTCAAAACAATCTTGATAAAAAACAACAAAATTGGAAAGCTCACACTTCCTGATCTCCAAACTTACTACAAAGGTACAGGAATCAAAACAGTGTAATACTGACATAAGAACAGACATATAGACCAATGTAATAGAATTGAAAGTCCAGGTAAACCCAGACATGTATGGCCAATTGATTTTGGACAAGTGTGTCAAGTATACTCAGTGGGGGATGAATAGACTCTTAAACAAATGATGCCGGGGCAACTTCCACACGCAAAAGAATGAAGTTGGATCCCAAATACAAAAATTAACTCAGAATGGATCAACAGCCTAAACATAAGAGCTAAACCCCCAAAACTCTTAAAAGAAAACATATGGTAAAATTTCAAGACCTTGTATTTGGCAATGGATTCTTCAATATAGCACCAAAACCACAAGCAACAAAACAAAAACAATAGATAAACTGGATTTCATCAAAATCAAAACCTTTTATACATCACAGGACATTATCAAGAAAATGAAAAGACAACCTACAGAATGGGAGAAAACATTTGCAAATCGCATACATGATAAGGGTTTAATATCCAGAATATATAAAGAACTACAAGTCAACCACAAAAAGACAAACAATTCAATTAGAAAATGGACCAAGGACTTGAATAAACATTTCTCCATAGAAGACAAATGGTCAATAAGCACATTAAAAGAGGCTGAATAGTCACGAGAGAAATGCAAATCAAAACCACAAAGAGATACCACTTCAAACCCACTAAGATGGCCATTATTTTATTTAAAAAAGGGAAACTAACAAGTTTTGGCAAGGATGTGGAGAAACTGGAACACTTATCCATTGCTGGTGGGAATATAAAATAGTGCTGCTTCTGCAGAAAACAGTTCGGTGGTTCTTCAAAAAGTCAAACACAGAATTACCATATGACCTGGCAATTCCACTCCTAGATATATACCCAAAATAATTGAAAACAGGGACTCAAACAGATAGTTGTACACCAGTGTTCAGCATTATTCACAATATCCGAAAGGTGGAAACAACCAAAGTGCCCTCTATGGATAAATGGATAAACAAAAGGTAGTATAGCCATATGGTAGAGTATTATTCAGCCATAAAGAGAAATAAAGTTCTGATACATGCCACAACATGATAAGTCTTGGAAACATTATGCCAGATCATAAACACAAATATTATAGAATTCCACATATGAACTATCTAGAACATGTAAATCGGTAGAGACAGACAGTAGATTAGAGGTTACCAGGGGCTGGGGGTAGGGTGAAATGAGTTATTACTTAAATAGGTACAGAGTTTCTGTTTGAGGTGATGGAAAAGTTTTAGAAATAGTAGTGATGGTTGCACAAGACTGTGAATATGATTAATGTCAGTTAGTTTTACATTTAAAAATGGTTAAAATGGCCAATTTTATGTTACACGTATTTTAAGTTATAAGAAAGTTCCTGTCCTCTTTCCTCAAAGGCTTTGTGTTTGGGAATTAATTTAGAAAACACATCTTCATTGTTTCTAATCATGTGAGAGCACCCTATTTTATGAGATGCCTGGCGCTCAGTTCACCTCTGTGATTCTAATAGTATCATTATGGAAGATTTTATAAATGCCATTTTATAAATGCCATAAATGCCATAGTTCACATCAGGCTGTCTGAACCACACTCGACTGTACAGGTGTGTCTTTTAGTCTGTCTCTCACACTAAACCATGACCAGGAACCTGATTACTTCTTTCGAATGGTTGGTGTCCAGTATGGGGTGTGGCCTGGATGGTAGGTACCTGGCTTCATAAATAAGAAGTGAATGGTTTTGGGACCACAGAGGTCAAGAAAAGGGTCTGTGATGTTGCAGCTACCACTGCAGGCCTATGGGCTTGGTCACCTGTCCAGGTGTGCTCTGAGATACAGCTGCTGCTCCCAGGACACAGGCCTGTATTTCACTGCCCAGTACCATGAGTGCGTGTCAGAGAAGGTGTGACAGGCTTGTGAGCAGGGGCTCAGCAAGGGTAATGGGAGCCCAGGGGCAATCTCTAAATTGCACCCCCCCCCGATTTCAAGATGAATAGATGTTGATAGTGACGAAGCCTCAGCAGGAAGACCTCAGTCAGGTGCCTTTCATATTTGTGGCATGTGGGAATGTTATTCTGCACCTCGTCTGGAGCCCCCCTGGACTTGTGCCCGGGGTCAATTGCCCCCGGCTGTCCTCTGCCCGCCATACTCCTGTATCTGTTGCACTTGAAGAAGGACGTTGGGGCCTTCTGGGTTAATAGAAAATGCTCGGTGGCACCCAGGTCACATGCCATATCTGCTATACCTTAGATACCCCTCTGTGAGGAGTATCTACCATGCAGTGGAGCTGTGAGAGGTTGCTTGTGGTTAAAATATCTGTGCAAAGGGGTGAGTCACCAATCCCAGGATTACTGCCCCAGTGAAGAGCATAAAGGAAGCTGTGAATGACATTTTGCTTAGGTCAGAGACAGCAAATATCATGTCATGATGATGACTGAATCTAGAATAATGCCTTGTTTTACCAAGCCTTATTTTTATTTTGTAGGTAAACAGCAGAGTATTCACAAATTGCTTCCTGTTGAAACCATGCACTGGGGATTTATAAAGGTTTTATTTTCTCAAGAAAACATAATTGCTCCACAGAGATGGAAAGAGAGGAAAGTAGGTATTACAGTGACAGGTCCAGCACAAAGTTCCCATGGGTTACCTCTTCCTCAGGGAACACCTTTCTAGATCCTTTCCTTGAACATGGAAAACTCTGCAGATAACCATTTGTAGAAAAGCAAACAAAAATATATTTTAGTTATTCTAGGGAGCATTTTTATCTATTTGTGTTTCATAAGGAAAAGCTTTTTATTATTATAAAAGTAATGAAGACTTCTTGAAAATTTAAACAAGATAGAAGTAAGCAGAGTACTACGTCAGAGTTCCCCATCTGGAGTCATGCAAGCCTCCCTGGCCCTTTGCTGAGGAAGGCATGGTTAGTGTAGCTGGGCATTTGCCTATTGAATAAGGGCTTTCTTCTTTTTGATTAGTGGAATCATTCTACAAATAAATTATTCTGATTGTCACTCTGCTTTGTTTCACTTAATACATCACCCATTAAACCCACTGCTGTGGAGTTGATTCTAAATTCATAGCGACCGTATGGGACAGAGTAGAACTGCCCCATAGGGTTTCCAAGGCTGTAAATCTTTATGGAAGCAGACTGCTGCATCTTTCTCCCATGGAGTGGCTGGTGAGTTTCAACCTCGACCTTTTGGTTAGCAGCTGAGCACTTTAACCATTGCACCACTAGGGCTCCTTTAATATATCTCAGACATCTTTAAACACAGTACATAGTGCACACATAAATTGACCTTGTTCTTGTTCTTTACCATGGCTATCTAGTGTTCCCAAGTATGGATACACTGTAACTTATTTAACCATTCTCCAACTGGTGGAAGTTTACATGGTTTGCTTTTTTTTTATTCCTATTATGAACAAAGATTTTTTTTGTGTGTATGTTGTTACATATTTTGTCAGTATATCTGTTGGAAAGACTGTTAAGAGTGAAATCTCTAGGTCAAGGGCATAATCATTTAATGGCTACCTGGAATCTGCCTTATACAAATACTACACTAGTGCAGGCACTCACCAAAGAGAGGGCACCTCTCCCACACCCTCATTAACACTGGAGACTACCACCCTTTTAATTTGTACCGATCTGATGGGCAAAGATATGTATCTTGTTCTAATTTGCATTTCCCCAATTACTAGGTATCTGAGATCTTTCGGTATGATTACTAGTAATTTGTATTTTTCTTTTTCATAATCTCTGCCCTTTTTCTATTAGTTTATTTGTAATTTTCTCACTTATTTGTCAGCAGTCTTTATATACCATGGCTACAAATCTTTGCCTGTTTCTTGTGTTGCAAAATTTTCTTCTAGTCTGTCACTCCTTTAAATTTTGCTTCGAGGTCCTCTACAGAAGATATAAATTTTTATGCCACCAAATACTGCCTATCTTTTTTCTTTATGGCTTCCTGTTTGATTAGGAAGGCCCACTCACAGGCTCACTGAGGCAAGCCCCCAGCAGGGACAGCCAATCTTCTTTGGGCTGCTGAATCTGCCCTCATGTAGTCCCCAGCCACTCTGAAGTGAGGGGTGACAGAGCCAGGCTTAGTGCAATCCAGGGCCTGAGCTGCTGCGGCCACAAGCCAATGGTGCAATGGCAGCTGCCTTCCCTGTGGCCACTCCCAGTGCTGGGTCCTGACAAAATGCAGGGACTAGTGCAGGCAATAAACAGCCGTTGGCACAGGCTGTACCCCAGGGTGGTGGTGGTGGGGCTTTTTGGACCCATGTCAGGGTCTGGCCTTAGGTGTAAGCAGTGCAAACAGTGAATGACACAATCCCAGCTGGAGGAACGACAACCCCTGACAACAGGAAGGGTTCACTCTCTTTAGGACTACAAGAACTGCCCAGTAGAGGCCCGAGGGTGTCAGGATGAATAACAGGACCACGGTGTGGACTACCTTGGCTTCCTGCACACACGCAGGCTCTTTAAACAGCAGAATTCTTGAACACAGGATGAAAGGTGACCCAGGTTAAGGCCATGCCTCATGGACCCACTGCCTGGGGGAGAGGGCACAAGCAGACCAGGCTAGGTGAGTCCTGCTTTTCCCTCCCTTCCTCTCTCCCACTTTCCCCCCACCCCCAGCTCCCGCCCTTGCACGGGATTGCTCAGTGGCAGGTAGGCCTCTATGTGTCCTGCTAGCCCTTGGACACAGCCCTGTGCCAACAACCTAACTCCTGCTGAAGAGAAGGGCTTCCACAGGGTATGGAAAAAGGGCTTTGCATTCTTGAAAAAAAATCCCTGTTCCTGCTTCTGTTTCAAAGAATGTAAGCATCAGGTAAGATTCTGCACACCTGCTCTTCAAGATGTCCAGTTTCCATATTCCTGAGCTCATGATCTCAGCCACACAAGTCCATCCCTCTGGGGTGGTCACCCACAAATTGCTATGCTATACCGGCAGGGCTCTCCTTCTCCTGTGGGCCTCTTTGCCAGATGTCACCCCACACAAGCAAGCATGCTCCTGCTGCTTCACACATGGGGTTCTTTCCTCACTGTTCCCAGGTGAGGAGGCACCAGGCCAGGACTGTTCCCATAGTGGCAGATGCACCATGGGGAGTCCAGGTGGACTGTCTGCATACCACTGCCCCACGCAAACGTGCTCCTGCTTCCGGAGGTAGGTGCTATCTGTGCACACCACAAATGAGACAAGTATCCGCTGAGCCTGAAATGAGCTGGCTAGAGCCATGCTGCTATCCTTTTCCCCCTCTGCCCCACTTCTAGACCCTTTGGCACAGCATTGGAAAATAAAACCCATCAAAAACATTTGTTTTCATGTAGGGTTTTAAAGGAGAGACCTGGTGGGGAATAGGGAATTTAGAAAAGGGCATACAGTCTGGGTCGCATAGCAAGGAAAGATGCACTCTGGTTTTGGTTTTGGGAGTGGGGTGGGAAGGGGAGGCTAACATGAGAATCAATTCTGGAAGAACTGTTAAAAACAATGATTTTTAAAACCTCACAGGAATAGTAGCATTAGGAGAAAATAAGAGGATGCTTTACAGTCTCTAAAATTTCATATGCCCTATATGGATTCGGAACACAGCCCACTTGTCAATTTCCCTTGATTTCAATAGCTATTGATGTCAACAAAACAATGCCAGGAAGCAGGTCACATAAGGAACGAATTAAAGGCCAAAGTAAAATTTTCACACTCCCCTCCTTTTATGGAGCTATAAGGATGGTGCTATAATGGATGAGTCATTGCCATCTAAACACCACACATTTTATAATAAATCTAAACTAAAATTTACAGGAAGGCAGCATATCATCTATTACTGTAAAGCAGTGACAGTGAGGATGGTGATGATGGCCTCTCTCTACTTTTATAGAAACATCTCCAAGAAACTCAAAGCTATATAGCGGAGAATTGCAAGAACAGAAGGAATTGCGTGAGGTCTGTTGGTCTGTCCCCTGGTTCAAAGAAGAACTGGACTGAACCATACTAGTGATGTACATGAGCATCTACGCTATGTTTAAAGAACTCTGGGGAAGTGTGGTTCTACCACCTTAAGTTCCTAATATAATATTTATTTCTATTTGTGGGGTGGTTTACATCATCTTCTATTTTGTGTTTCCTCCATTAATATATCCTTTATAGAAGTCCTATTTTCTAAGTGTTTAATTATCTTTAAGTTTCCGATGTCTAATTTATGCCCTTACAGAGTCTACGATGTGTGTGTGTGTGTGTGTGTGTGTGTGTGTGTGTGTGTGTGTGTTGGGCGTGGAGGGTTGGCGACAGAGTCTGGGCCTCTTATTTGCCCCTCCTCTCCCCAGGCCAAGTAAACTTCTTGGCAGCATTCAGGAAATCTGCCATGCAAAATAGTTGTGGTGTTGCTGAAAGGGCAGAGATCTGCCCCAAGTCACATGCCACCCTAGATATCTCACCCCCCACCCTGCTTTCCCAAGCTGGCCTGCCACAGAAATCTTACCCCTTCAGGCACTCTTCCTGCTCCAGTGGACTCAATCAGCCACTCTCCCAACTGACCACCCATCTTAGGACACACCTCTGCCGACGCTGCTGGCTTTGCTCTGGCTTCTGCCCAAGGAGGTGCCTGTATCTCTGACCTTTCTGTCCTCATGAGCAGAGATGGGGGTGGAAGACAAGATGACAGCTTATGGCCAGGTACTGGGGAAGGATGTCTTAGACTTTATTTATGGCTGGATGTTCCTACAGGCTGGTAAATTCTTACCAAAATCTTGCAGAGACCGGCTGGCAGTGGTGACAGGAAGATGGGTGAGGGCAGGGGTTTGAATCTACATGGATAATAATTGCCTCACATTTGTGAACTGTTAGTATAAAAATACTCTTGGAGATTTTAATGGTTGAATGAAAATTCATACTCTTTAAACACCTTGGTCAAAGGGGGAAGTTCAGCCTTTGTTATAAGAATGACTTCACATCTTGAAGTTCGGAAGGCAAAACATAAAAGCTGTAATCATACAATTGTATTATATATTTTGAACTTTATTTCCCTCGGGGGTGGGGTGGAGTAGCCACTCTATCCCATCCTACAACAGGTAGAATAGCAGCTACAGGAAGAGAGAAGAACCACCCCAGAGAAGGACCCAGATTTGGTGCCACATGCCAGTTTAGTTTTTGCCACTTGTCAGTTTTATCTTACATTATACTGTCTTCCCTAAGTCCTTGAAGATGAGCGACCACCCCTCTGGAAGGCTGCCTTGGCATGCCATTCTAACCCTGTCATGGCATCCATCACAGCCTTGCGTTGCCCACGTTCTGGTCTTTTCCCCCATGGAATGAGCCCTAGGACAGTATCCTGTTCAACCATAATATCCTCCACAGGTAGCACACGCCCACACACAGCAAGTGCTCGTCATGTATAGGCTGAGTGAAGAAGTCCCTGAAGGAAAACCTCTCACTGCCTAACCTGCTTTGAACACTGTCTAGCACAGAACCACACTCAGCCACACATTTACCAAAGACTTCTGTGGTGCTGAAGTTTTGCTAAAGGTTTTCATATTTTGCAACAATTGCTATTCTAAGGAAGTGTTAAATGTAACTGGATAAAGAGCCTCATGGTTGCTATGTTATCTTTTTTACATAATTCTATTTATATTCATATTTTTTACATAAAATAGTCTGCATGATAATAAAACTGGGAGATGAAGCCTCACAGAGTCCCTCTGATGGCCAGGTATGGCATGGTCACATTTGTTTGACCCCAGCCCAGGTCCACCTTCCTAGACCAGGTGCCTCTACGGCTCTGACAGGCAGGTGACAGCAACAATGATATTGATAAGGAATCCCTAGAATGCAGACATTGCCGGTGCATCCAGCTAGAGTGGTATCTTTTTTTATTTATTAAGGCCCAAGCATTTGTCCATAGAGACACTTTTCACCATGCATTTAGAATCTAAAGTTTCTTGATGTCTTCAGAAAGAAATTTAGCTAAATATGTTCCAATCAAAGATGACTGACAGGATTTTCTGGAAAAAAAAAAAAAAGAGCACAGAAGTAAGAGCAATTACAAATCTTTCAAAAGTCTCTCTCTCTGCCTTGCTATAAATGGAAAAAATTAGATACAGAAAGCCATAATTCCCTCTATAGGATTCTTTTAGAATCCACCCTCAGTGCCACCCTTACATTATTAATTTAGGAAAGTGTATCAGAAAAAAATGCCACTGCACAAGTAACCGTCTTTCCTTCCAGTTAGGAGGCTTGCTCTTTCTGGATGCCCCCCACCTCTGTCTGTCGGTCTTCCTTTCACTTTCTCTGGCTCTGTCTGTCTCCTTCTCAGGGTCACAGTGCTCTTTTCTCATTTCCACTGCTAACTACAACCATGGCCTGAGAAACCTTACCATCAACCACCGCAACCCGAGAAAGACATCTTCTGTTTAAAAGGTTGTTTTCGATGACTTGGGGTGAAAAAAAGCACACGTCAGTTGAGTAGTGAGGAATACAATTTTCCAGGAGAGGTTTCAGCCTCAAGTACACAGCCTTGGAGAAAACAACTCCAAAGCAGCAAACCTTGTATCGATGCATAGCATTTCCAACAGGAATGAACTATTTGCAGACTCTGAAGAAGATGAAAAAGCTTGAAACATCTTTCTAAAGAGACCACCCCCTCCCCAAGATGGGCTCAGAAGTGGATGACCTCTCCTAGGAAGAAAGAAACTTTTTGATAAAGAATTTCTACTCTGCTCAACTCTGTTCTCAGACAAACTCCAAGAACAACACAGCAAGCCAGAGAGCATACCCTCTGGGGCTGGCCCATGGGAAGGTACCTTTTCTCAACAACAGGTCTTTAACCTGAGCCTCCTTCAGGTTGGTGGTGTTCAGGCGGTCACTTGACATAATCAGGTCCTCTGCAGGGGACTCCAGCCTTGGTGCAGCCCCCCAGGCTCACAGCATCCCTCCAGCTCAGCAATCTCCTCACCAGGCAGCTCAGCGCTGCAGTTATAGCCAGCGTGGGGGTGTGTTTCTGTCTCTCTCTCTCTCACTCTCTACTGTATCAGCGGGGCCCAGCTTGGGTGCTAGACTCAAATGCTGTGACTCCGACCGCAGACTGTGGCCACCAATGACCAGCTGCCCTCAGCAGAGGTTGGTGAGCCTGTGGCAGGGGTGGTGGTGCCCAAGAGCAGATAACAAATAACTCAAGGGTCTGGAATCCCGAGATCCGCTGAGCCCAGTGCTGCTGTTCGACGCGGCACCCTGCATCTCTCCGCCTGGCCTCCCACGTGGACACGCGCACAGGCAAGCAGATGCAGCCAGACAGCTCATCTTTGCCTGTTATGTTCAATAATCTGTTGAATAGGTAAACATCAAACCAGACAAGGCAGAAGTTGGGGATGTCTGCGAATCTCCGCACAGTATTTCTCCCCTTATCTCTGCTGGAAGCTTTCAGCAAGCAGCTGCAGCAGGCTGTGCTCTGGAAGTCACCCTGGAGGCGCTGGGCCCTCCCACCTCCCGCTAGTAGAGCCACTCCTGGCTGGAGCCAGGCTGTCGTCCTGCCCTCTCTATGTGCTTCTGCTCACAACCTCTAACTGAAGGGGGCTCTCGCAGCTCAGCTCTCCTGCACCAGAGTAGGATGTCATCACCAAAGGGACACTCCCCTGGCTTTGCCCCCGCTCCCCCTCTCTCCTCATTACTCCTCAACTCGCAGCAGCACAGACAAACCATGGAGAGTCCCACACAGTCAGGACTCTCAGTCTCACTACAGTTTTAGTTGACAAGGGACAGGAATTAGAGAAAAGAATCCCCGGTAGCGAGAGAAGGCGATTCAAATGTGGAAGCAGGGATACATCTTGGTAGGATGCGTTTCCGAGGTCATTGTGTGCAGGCATGGTCCGCCCCTCCCAGGTCTACACAGATCTCCCCTGGATCTTCCGCCCAACACCTGCGTTGGGGACCAGACTCACAGAGCAGGCTTCGCCTGTTGCCACGGTTTTCAGAAAAGTCCCTAGTGGCCAAGTGGGAGGCTGGGTGGCGGCAGCACTGCAGACACTGGCCAGGAGCCCTGCACCCAGAATAGCCTTTGCTTTTCCTTATTTAGGGTAAATAGGAGTGACATATGGGACCTAACAATAGTTTTGGCTGTAGGAGGAGTTGTCAAAGCAGAACCAAACTCTGCTGGTTCCCAGCAGCACTGGACATGAGAACAGTTACAGCAGCAGCCGGCTTCATGGCCAACACTGATGTCACGGCCGGGTGCTCAGATTGGCCAGAACACATTCGTTTGTGCTCCAAGTACTGGGGCAGGGGACAGAGGGAGCAGAAGCACCACCAAGAGACTTTCGGGACTTTCAGCGCTGTGAGAGAAATGGGGCTTCAGCAGGAAAATCAACAGGTGCATGTATTTGCACCTGCTGATTGAGACGGCCAGTTTCAGATTTTTCTTGAGCAATTTCCCCTCTCTGATATAATACTTCTCCCATTTCTTCTGAGAGTTGTACTGCCAGTGACTGAATGAGGGCAGTCAACTGGCAGATGTGATCCTATCAGAGAAGAATCAGCCTCAGTAAAAATTAGGAATGGCTCCCATGCTTCCTGGGTCCCTGCCATCCGGGAAGACAGAACTTTCTGGTCCAGTTTAGTCAGTGAGACAGAATCACCCTAAAATCACGTTCTTAAGGAGTGTATTCATAAGATTGCATATGACTCTCATGCAAATCTGTTTTCTTTAAATTAGGAATTTAGTCAACTTTATGGAACCTGAAAATCCATTGTTCCTTGCTAATAGATGCATTTACATTCTGAAATGGTTGCAAATAGTCCGCTTTGGGGCTTAAATTATGTAAAATGTGTATTTACACATATAAAAAACAACATATTTTTTATTTTTAATAGCTGGCTTTTTTATCAGAGGGCATTGTGTCATGGGAGCCAATCTTAATTAAGCTGATTGTTCACTCTGTTTAATTGTTCTCATTGTTCAATCAGTTTAAAAATCACTTTAAAAACCTTCCACTTTATGGACAAAAGTTTATTTTAAAAATGTTCCACCCAAGACAGCCCCCACTCACACACGCGCACCTGCCTGGACCAGCATTCCTATGGAGGTGTACATTATTGTCCTGGGGTCAGCACCATCCCGTTTGCATCTCTACCATGTGCACAGCCAGTTGCCGGCTGCATGCCCATATACCCATTCAGCATTCATTCAAGGGTTCTCTTGGCTAATTTCCCAGGTGGTAAATAATTTTTGTTCTTAGTCTCCTTCAAGCCCCACCTGAGGAGGATCCAGGGGTTCATGCCTTTTGAGCATCTCATTCTAGCTGGCCATAATAGAATCAATGGGGCTTGTTAATTGATAGAGGCCAATATTTCTTTTCCTTAATTAATAGAAAATGACAGCTCCCACAGCAGAAGGGTGTGGGAGAGACGAGTGGGCTGAACGAAAAACACACAAGTAGGAGAGAGTTAAAAACAGTTGGCATTCAAAGAGCTCTTTACCCTCCTCCTCTGTAAATATACAGCTTTTATAGGAGTACTCTGAAGGCTAACCAGTTTTCCTAAAGCCTGAGGTATCCCTGAGCACAGCAGAGGCTTGGGAAATGGTGTGAGGAAGGTCCCTATAACAGGCATCTCACAAGGACTGTTTACAGCAACTAGGAACTGGCCATCTCAGACTTTACAAGGTTTCCTTTATTTAGGCCTTCAGTACACTAACAAACACTTACTAATTGTTCACAGTTCCTAGGAGGAAGCACGCTGGACCTTCAAGGTAACCCCACAGGCAAGCACTGACCTGGGCTGAGCCTGCACCCAGGCTCCATCTCAAGTGGCTGCTGATTTGAGGGACTGAATGTCTCTGACTGCTGAGCGCGGTGACCTAGTGACTGAAAGAGGCAGAACAGGGTGGGTGTCTGAGTCAGGGGCTATTAGCTGAGATTTTAGCTCTCGTCTAACCACTATAAGTACTATAAGCTATGACTCAGGAGCTACTCAGACTTATTAACTTCAGAAAAGGTCTCTCTGCAGAACCTTTCTCTCAGTCATGTAGCACCCGGTAAGCTAGCCTGGGCTAAGCCTGGGTTCAGTTGCCCATGGGCTTCAGATCCTGCCACGCTGGTTCTCTCCCCTGTGCTTTCACCACCCCTATGGGTATCCTCACAACAGAAACACAGATGGAGATCGTTTGAAGAGTTAGGAACACCTTTTAAATGGTTAGGAAGATTGGCACTTGTAAACATTTATAACCACCACCCGTCTGTCAGTTTGTTGTACTGTGGTGGCTTGCATGTTGCTATGATGCTGGAAGCTATACTACCAGTATTTCAAATATCAGCAGGGTCATACCTGGTGGACAGATTTCAGCTGAGCTTCCAGACTCAGAAGACTAGGAAGACTAGGAATCTACTTCCAAAAATCAGCCAATGAAAACCCTATGGATCACAACAGAATGCTGTCCAATATAGTGCTGGAAGATGAGCCCCCTAGGTTGGAAGGCAGGCAGTCATAGAGTGGACGCAACAATGGACTCAACCATACCAGCAATTGTGAGGATGGTGCAGAACTGGTCAACATTTCATTCTGTTGTACATAAGGTTACCATGAGTTCGAGCCAACTCGACAGCAACTGACAACAACAAACACTTTTAAGGACTTACTGCTAAGTTCTACGTACTTCATCTCATTATCTTCATACCAATTCTGTGAGGCACATTTTATTATTCCCACTTGACAGAGGAGGGTGAGTATTTTGTCCAAGATTAAATGACTGGTAGGAGGCAGGCCAGGAGCTGAAGCCCTGGTCAGTCAGATGGGAAGCTCTTATCCACAACCATCATTGTGCTCGACAGGACCTAAACTTGGAGTCATCAACAACTGGCAAACCTGAGGTCCCTTGAAACTAACCAGAGGGTGCCATCAGATCAATATGGAATGTATTTGATTTTGTTTTTATCCTGATTGCCCAGTTGCTTTTGGGCACTAAGGGGATGTGTTAACTTACAAATCCACATTAAAGATTATAATCTCCACATGTTGCCGTAAGGCTTTCTGAGTATGCCTGTTAATGCAGCTTCTGTGAAGAACTGATGGTCCTGTCCATTACAAATTCTCATTCTCTCAGGTTCATGGCTAGGCTGTAAAATTCTGCTCTGAGATGAAATTTTTCCACATAAAAATTAAGCACTGGAATTTGTCACTTAGAAAAAAAACAGTACATTTTAAGTAGGTTTATTATGCTTAAAGTCATGAATAAAGATTTTTAAAAAAACATTAACTTATACTCTTGAAGATTGAAAACATAGTAATCATTTGTTTGATATCTGTGGGCATTAGCCTGTTGCATGGGGTAATTTACTAATGCGTCTTTGGGGATAAGAAATTGCAGTATAAGGAGGTCTTTACATAGAAATGTGAATGCTTTGTGTGTACTCTGGCACTGAGCTTTATGCCCCCAGCATCTGTTGGAAATTTTAGCAAATATAAAAATATGACACTATTGACCTGACAAGGTGGGTTAAAGGTTTATTAAATAAAATAGTCTAAATTAAATAGCCTTAAAGTAGCTTCCTAATATGCAACAATACTCCTTGTATTAACTGACTTTGGAATTCACCTGACATATTTTATATCCCTCTAACAAAAAAAAAAGAAACTATATATTATTCCAGGTTTATGGAAGTATAGATTTTCATCATGGCTAAGCTACTCCCTACTAAGAGGGTTATACACCTTTGAACACTGCAGTGACTCACTCTTCCAGCCCCAGAAGGAAATGGAAGGAGCATAGCTTTTATAGTGGCTCAATTCAGGGGCTGCTTAGATCCAAGTTTGGGATCCAGCCCTACCACCCAACCGTTAGCTCAAGCTAAGCCCCATTTCCTCATCATTAGTAAAATGAGGCTAATACTTATATCATAGGGCAGGTGGGAGGGTTAAATAAAATAACTCATCTAATCCCTCTATGAAAGAGCTCCGGTGGAGCAGTGGCTAAACGCTTGGCTGCTAACTGAAAGGCTGTCAATTTGAACCCACTAGCAGTTCCAAGGGAGAAAACATCTGGTGATCTGCTCATGTAAAGCTGACAGCCTGAAAAACCCTAAGGGGCAGTTCTACCCGTCATATAGGGTAGCTATGAGTTGGAATCGACTCCATGGCACACAACAACAATAATCCCTTTATACTAAAAATATGGTCCAAGGGCCAGCATCATCAGCATCATCCGAGCTTGTGGGAAATGCAGACTCTCGGCCCCCACCCTGGCCCCCTCAGCCAGAGTCTGCACTTTACCAAGGTCCCCAGGGGATTCACATGCACGTTAAAGTTCAGAAGCCTTGGTCTAACCCAAGCTCCTCTCTTGGAGTAAATGAGCAGGCCTGGGGCTCAAAGAAATTGTGACTTGTGCATGCCACACAGAGGAAATGAGAAGGAATCCCGGGCTCCTATTTTTGGCCCAAGTGATTGCTACACAACGATGACTTGAAAGAATGGTACTCAGCATGCAAACGTTTGTGTGCACATGTGTGGAAAATAATACCGAAGCCCTCCTGGGTTGAGGGGCAGGATGCAGGACCACAGTGCAGGCACTTCCTGCCACTCTCCCACCGGGGCACACGTTGGGAGGGCTGGTTGTGCTGGCAGGGCTCATGAGAACGGCAGACCTAACTGGCTATGTTAACAGAGGCTCTGATTCTGAAACAATTTCTAGGATGTTTGGTATTCTTCATAAAAAATCTAGAATTCTTGGGAGATTTTTGGATATCATTTGTTAAGAAAGCATTCTGATTTTGACTTCAGGAAAAACTCAAGTACTACGAGTAGGTTCTTCTTAAAGACAGAATTATGAAGAGCCGTGGGTCCATTCCTATGAACTCTCCCCTCTTCACATCCTCTCTAGCCTCTCTGCCCCTGAGAGAGGAGGCTCCTGGCACTTACGAAATTCTGGAAGCGGCTTTCCACTTCTGTTGCACATGTTCTGCCCTATTGGTCAGCTTTGGGCACACTCACGTTGCTACTTCTGTCCCCAAACTGTTTTCCCTACAACAAGGTTTATTAATGGTTGCTTTTATAAAACTGACATGACATTATGAAGGAGAAGAGCTTTACAGGGATGTTAGAAATGATCTAGCCCAATCCCCTCATAGTTCAGGTGAAATATACACATGTTCTATATAAAAACACACTGAATATTTTAATACTTAATATATTTAATGTGGTTATTCAGAAAAGCATTTTATTTTGCTTGTCAAATATATTACTTTTCTCAATTTTATCCAAAAGCTGCAAAGCTGACTAACCTTTACAAGTCATCCTATTCTGGGTAGACCTTAAAATGAGGCTCAAGATGTTTATGACTCAGGGCCCAGATACTGTTATTCTAGTTCCAAGTTCTTCAGCCTATAAATGTTTCAACTGCCCCTTGAGAGATGGAAAGCCCATTTTCATTAGCACAGTGTGTTTTTGCACACTTATAGTATACGGTACACATACTTGGTATCCATATAAGGTATGTGTTGTTGCTAAAGTACTAAAAAATGCTGTGGTTGTTATCTGAAGATGCTAAGGCAGTGGCCCTTTGGAAATCATGAACAGTCATTGGATGATCCAAATGTGGAAGCAAGACTCATGCTATCAGCTTAGAGCTCCTCTTTGTCCTGCTTATAAATTTCAGGAGGTGTTCAGGTAGTTCCAAGACCTTTTAATATTCCTCCTGACTTTGGCCTCAGCATCAATTTCTTCAAATTTGAGATAAAATCACAGCACATTCCAGGGTTGTATTAATTGTATTGCTAAACTAATACAATTTATTATATTGCATATGCTAAAAGAAACACTAGAAAAATCACAGATCAAAAATCCAAGTAAAATTAACTGCTACATCAGACGTATATAACTGGATTCTGTTGTCATCTCTTACACTTTAAGATTAGCTTCTAGCACACAGAAGCTTTAAGAACCAGAATAACTGCTCTCAGAAGAAAGGCCTGGTGATCTATTTCCAAAAAATAAGCCATTGAAAACCCTATGGAGAATGGTTCTACTCTGACACACATGGGGTCACTGTGAATTGGAATCAACTCCATGGCAACTGTGTTTGTGTGTGTGTGTGTGTGTGTGTGTGTGTGTATGTGAGAGATCACCTTTAGAAATCCCACACGTGGTCAGCCCTCACTTCTGTCAGGTCCAGAGCTGCATTCAGTAAACACTGAGCGCTCACTGTGTGCCAGTCACCAGGATGGGCCTAGGACACAGAGAAAGCCAGGACTGCCCTTGTCTGTGAGGAGCTTACACTGTGCGAAAAAGCAAAAAAAGTAATGAGTCTGCACAATCCCATCCAGCACCTGGCAGAGGGCTCAGCAAGAGCAGACACTCAGAGCACAGGTGGAATCTGTTGAATGATGGGGGTCCTACAGGAGCACACAGGAGGAGTACCACACTTAACTAACAACAACAATGACGGCTAACACTTGCATAGCACTTACTATGTGCTAGGCACTATTCCAAAGCACTTCAATTCATTTAACTAAGTCATTTAATCCTTACCATATGAGATGAGCACTAGTTATTATCCCAGTTTTACAGATGGGAAAACTGAGGCACAGAGAGGTTAAGTTACTTGCCCAAAGATACACAATTAGTGAGTGGCAGAGCCAGGACTTGAACCCAGGTAGTCTGGTTCCAGAGTTGGCTCCTAACACTGAATGTGATGCGGCCCCAGGATGACCCTGTGCCAAGTCTTATTTTTAGAAGGGTCATGATTCTGAGCCCCACTGAATGATTTCAAGGAATGAATGAATTCTCCCAAACCAGGGCTCTTGGAAGGGCTGGCAGTACATCGAGAGCTCTTAACTTCACCAAGCAAGAAGGAAATCCTAGCATCTCAGTGAAGACATTCTTGGAAGCAAAGCTGACGATTGTACCATCAGGTGATTTTCCTTTATGTTTTAACTAACCTTGTCCTCTGGTAAATTAAGGCCATCATCTTTTTCCTTTTTATTGGGCTCTGAAGAGATAAAGTTGCTGGCTCTGTACTGGTAGTACAAAAATATACATAAAAACCAACTTAAATATTCATAAAAATCAGAGTTTTCCAGGAAAAAAAATCTCCCCCCACTTTTTTTTTCTTTTTTACTAATTCTAATTTATTACATCTGCAACCCTGTTATGGGTCTGTAATCTTCTTTCTGACTCAAAACATCCTCTGCATTAGAGATTCATCAGAATCTATTCCAACTGAACATCCTAATGTGCCTGAAGGGGTTGTTGAGTTCAGTAGCTTATAGATTTAAAAACTGAAAAAGTACTGTGATTCACATTTCTACTTATCCACATAAAAGGCTCTCTCTGTGTAGAAAAGAGTACTCAGTTTAAACAAAGCAATCTGACTACACATGTTAAGATATCATCAGATGGAGACATGAAGAATGTAGGTATGACTCTCAGGCCCCTGATTAACCAGAGATAACGAAGATTGACTGGTCTTTATGATGACATTGTACTGTAACTTAACAGAGAGACACCAAAATGCTTTAGGAGAGTAGACACCTACCCTCTCCAAAGGCCTGAGAGAGCCTTTTATGTGGATAAGAAGAAATGTGAACCTGTTTTGATTAAAAGTGAAGTTAATCAAGTTTGTCGTTCCCAACATTAGTAAACACCTCCATTAGGAAAGCAATAAAGTAAAGTAAAATAGAGTTGCAATAATAAAAATGAACAGAATTTTCCACAGGGGGAATAGTTTTCATGAAACACATGTAATCCTGCTTATAAAAATCAAACTGATTTTTAAAAAATTTAAAAGGCTAGAAATGGCAATATTGAAAATCCTTTACAGTTTTTTTTTTTTCCTGTAATGTACCTTACAGAAAAATATTTCTAAACCAGTCTACTCCCATTAATCCTCTTAGAGGCACAAATCCTGGCCAACAAAAGCTACAGAGTAGCAATTCAGTCAAACACACTCTTTTTGGTGATTTTTAGCTCAAACAGATAAAACAGCAAATAGTGAACCCTTGGTCAAATGCCAGATGAGTGACTTACAAGTCTTAAGCTACAGACTGTCTCTGCTGTCATTATGACTGGGACATGTCAGCTTTAGTTCCTCTTGGTGGGGTCTAACACTGATCAGGAGACACAGGTTCTAGTGCTGCCTCTACTGCTATTGGAGAGTGACATCAATGAGTCATGTAACTGCTCAGTCCTTAGGTGCTGGGACGAGATCTGTGGTCTGCACACTTTAGGCCTTCAAGCCCCAGCCTTAGGATTCCTAAACTACCCACATCCCACCTGTACTATTAGTGATAACACAGATTTTTAACTAGACTTTAAATTAATTCATTAAAAAAAAGTTAACCTCTCTTAAGCAAAACATCCATGAAATCACTGGTCTGAAGTGCTAGAGATTTTAAATAAAACATTTTCTCTTAGGTAAGTATATTATTAAAAATTGCATAATAAAATTAAATTTTAATACAATCTTTAATACTGTTTATAAAATATAAAGACACTTTTTTACTTTTTCCAATTAAAAAAAGTTTGCTGTATAATTTAGTTTCAATCAATTATGTAAGAAAATATGATTTATCCACATAGATGTTATACTGTATTTGAAAATTGAACATATTTAAGATACAATGTAGGCGATCTACTCCAGAATGGTGTGAGGAGCTCCACAGACCTCCTCCCAAGTGCAACAACCATAACTGGTGAAAATTATTTAAAAAAATAACCGTATAAAATCTTAGAAAACCGTCCTAAGGGCATATAGCAAATTAAAAAACATTTATTCAAGAAAATCTACTAAATCTCAGTGAGAACAGTGGGAGTCTATGGCACTTGAGTCATGACCTGCTCACTTCATGGAAGCTCACCTGCAGGTGGATATGGCCAAAACAGGCTTCCTCTCCTCCCAGCTCCCTATCAGGGTGATGGCATCTCCATGGGAAAGGCTGGCCATTCGCAGGTCCACGTTACAGAGGTTACATTACAGGCAACTGCCAGGGAGAAGCCAAGGGCTTCTTTCTTTCACCTGGCCTTCCTTGCTCCACTCCATTGTTCCTTGCCCCCAATATTATGGGAAAGGCTATACCGCAGGCATGGAAGGCTGAGAGTACTGAGGTCCTGATCACCCTACCTTAGCTCACTTATAGGGTAGAAGTTCCACGCCAGGAGAGGCAAGCTGAGAAGACCAGAGGCTACTGTCCTCGTTCAGTGCCCTGCTCATAAAGCAGGGGTGTCACTCTGAGATAAGTGGGCCAATATCCCTTCCCCTCACTTCAAAGCAGTGACTCAGAGATTTTGCCTGGGAGGAGAGGCAGGCCACAAGAAGAGAGAGCTCCAAAGCTCTCTCCAAAGGAACTGACTTTCTTTAGAACAGAGTATGGAGAAGCTCAAGCCTAAAGGCAGTAAGAAAAACAGTAGAGATCTTGGTGGTAAGCAGTTGAAAGGAAACTAGTAGCCCCATAATAGCAACAAATTTAACTGTAAGTCAGCTAGCTTGCCAGAGAGAATCAGGGTAAAAGACAGTCAAGAAGAGCTCTCATGGGGTCAAAACAAACCTCAAAGACTGGGCTCATAAACTACCCCTGCAAAGGGGTCTGAATTTAATTGCATCAGACTGTGGAGCAATTTATGTCCTAGGGCATAATAGAAAATAATGGAGCAATCATTAAAGCCCAAGAGTCAAACATAATTCCAACAGAGGCATACAGCTTAACAGAAGGATCAGGTAAAGAGTCAACGAGAGCCCTGCTAAAGTTAGTGCCATCCCCGGGTGACTGTGCCATGTCCAAAGCTGCATCCTCTGAGGAGTGATAACAGAGGCATCACACTATAGAGGAAATAGACTTCTTTAAAACAATCCAGTCAAGTCACTACAGAAACAAGCAAAAAATAACAAGAAGTGCTGAGAAGAAGGAGGTAATGAGTATCCAGAGTTGATACAATATAATTTTAAAAATGTCCAGTTTTCAACAAAAATTACAAGATATTCAAAGAAACAAGAAAGTGTGATCCATATTCAGGAAGGAAAAATACAGGCAATAGAAACTGGGAGAGGGCTCAGATATCAGACTTCAAAAAGACTTCAAAGAAGCCATTATAAATATGTTCAAAGAAGTAAAGGAAATCATGATTCAAGAAGCAAAACAAGTTAAGATGACAATGTTGGCATCCAATAGAGAATATGAGCAAATAGATAGAAATTATAAAAAGAACCAAATGGAAATCCCGGAGTTGAAATTACAATAGTCAAAATGAAAAATTCACTGAAGTAACTCAATAGTAGATTTGAACTGGCAGAGAAAGAATTAATGAACTTGAAGATAGACTGACAGAAATTATGCAATCTAAAAAACAGAAAAAAAGTGAAGAAAAATGAGCAGAGTATCAGAGAAATGCAGGATACCATTAAGCACACCAATGTACACATAATGTATGTGTACCAGAAAGAGAAGAGAGAAAGAAACAGAAAAAATATTCAAAGAAATAATGGTTGAAAATTTCCCAAATTTATTGAAAAACATTCATCTAAATATCCAAGAAGCTCAATGAACTCAAAGTAGGATAAATACAAAGAGATGCACAAATAAGCAGATAATAGTGAAAACATGAAAGCCAAAGATGAGAAGAAAATCTTGAAATTTCAAGAGAAAAATGACTCATTACTTACATGGGAGTTCCAATAAGAGTAATAGCTGACTTCTCATCAGAAACAACAGAAGCCAGAAGGCAGTGGGGTGACATAGTGAAAGTGCTGAAATAAAACAACTGTCAAACAGGAATCTTGTATACAGTAAAACTATCTTTCAAAAATGAAAATGAAGACATTCCCAGATAAATAAATATTGAAAAAATTTGTTTCTAGAAAACCTACGTTACAAGAAATACTAAAGGAATGTCTTCAGGTTGAAAGTTAATGACTCTAGACAGTACTTTAATCCACAAGAACAAAGAGCTCCAGGAAAGGTAAACACGCAATTAAAAAGACGGTATAATGCGTATTTCTTCTACTTTAACTGATTTAAAAAGAAAGTGTATTAAACAATGTATATTCTATATAATTGTACTGTTGACCCTATAACATATAGAAATATATATTTGACAATAATATCTCAAAGGACGTAGGTGGGAGCAAAGCTATATTGGACAAAGGAAATGACACCAGATGATAACTCAAATCAACAGGAACAAAGTAAACCAGAAATTGTAAATAAGGTTAATATAAGAAACATTATAAACATATGCTTGTTCTCCTTTCTTCTTATAGTTTCTTTAAAAGGCATAAAATGATATAAACAATAATTATAACAATGTATTTTTAGGTTTGTAACATTTAAATGTAATATTTATAACAATATAAGCACAAAAAGAGGGAAGAGAGATTAGAGCTATGTAGGAGTAAATTTTCTATATGGCATTAGAATTAAGTTAGTACAAATCTGAAGTAGATTCTGATGAATTAAGATGTACATTGTAAGTCCCAGAGTAAAAAACAAACAAAAATACCTATTGCCATTGAGTCGATTCCAATTCAAACCCCAGAGCAACCACCTAGAAAATAACTCTAAATATATACTAAAAAAATTTTTAAAGGAATTAAAAAGTAAAATGGCAGATGTAAACCCAATTATATCAATAGCATTAAATATGAGTGGATTAAATAATCCACTCAAAAGACAGAGGTGTCAGACTGGATAAGTAAACAAGGTCCAACTATATGCTGTCTACAGAAAACTCATTTTAAATTAAAAAAATCCATAGGTTGAAAGTAAAAGAATGGAAAAGATATGTCATACAAACAACAACCATAAGAAAGATGGGGTGGCTATACTAATATCAGACAAAAGATTTTAAAACGGAACATGTTACTAGGGATAATGGGAACATTTTATATAATAAAACAGTCATTCTATCAGAAAGATATAGCAATTATAGACATATACACCTAACAACAAAGCTCCAAAACGCATGAAGCAAAAACTGACAGAATTGCAAGGAGAAAAAGACACTTTGTCAATAATAATCCTCTCCTCACTTATCAACATGGTTAGGTTCCAAAGACCATGTCATTATGTGAAATTGGTGTTACACGAAAATGGAGGATGGCTTTATCATTACATAACTGCCAAATTAATCATTACATAACTGCCAAACCACTGAGAATCATGGCCCAGCCAAATTGACACATAACTTTAACCATCACACCTGGCGTTACTCTCGCCTCACACTTCGGCATTCGTTACTGCCAGACGTATGTCATTAATGCACAAAATAGTCAGATAGTAGATTTTTTACTATTGTTGTAAATGTGAAATGTCAATAAGTGAGGAGAAGGTGTAGTTGAAGACGTCAATATTTCACTTTCAATAATGGATAGAACAACTAGGTGGAAGATCAACCAGGAAATAGAAGACTTAAACAACACTATAAGCCAACTAGTCCTCACAGACATCTATACAACACTCCACTTAATAACTGCAGAGCATACTTTCTTCTCAAGCATACAAGGAACATTTTTGAGGCTACAGTATACGCTAGGCCATAAAATAAGCTCAATAAATGTAAAAGGATGAAAACCCTACCAGTATGTTCTTTGATCACAATGGAATGAAATTAGAAATCAAGATAGAAAGAAATTTGGGAAATTCACAAATATGTGGAAATTATACAACACATACCTAAAAAAAAAAAACAGTGATTCAAAGGAGAAATTACAAGGGAAATTAGAAAATACTTACGAGATGTATGAAAATGAACACATCGCATACCAAAACTTAAGGGATGCAGCTACAGCAATACTCAGAGGGTAACACATAACTAGAAAAGCCTATATTTAAAAGGAAAAAAATCTCAAATTAATAACCTAACTTCTCCATTAAGACACTGAAAGAAAGGGGAGCAAACTAAACCTAACTCAAGAAGGAGGGAAGGAAATATTAAGGATTAGGGCAGAAATTCATGAAATAGAGAAGAGAAAAACAACAGAGAAAATCAATAGAGCCAAAAGGTGATTTTTTAAAAAAATATCAACAAAATTGACAAACCTTTAGTAGACGGACAAAGAAAAGAAAAAAAAGAGAAAGAAGACTCAAATTACTAAAATCAGGAATGAAAGAGATGACATCACTATCGAACTTACAGAAATAAAGAAGATTATAGGGCAATACTATGAACAACCATATGCCAACAGGTTAGATAACTTAGATAAAATGGAAAAATTCCTAGACTTACATGTAGAATATATAAACAGCACTTACAATTCAATAATAAAAAGACAAATACCCTAATTAGAAAATGGACAAAGGATCTGACATGTCTCTAAAGAAGATATACAAATGGAGGATAAGCACATGAAAAGATGCTCAGCATCATTATTTACCAGGGAAATGCAAATCAAAACCACAATGCAATCCACTAGGATGGCTATAATAAAAAAGTCAGATAATAACACATGTTGGTGAGGATGTGGAGAAAAGGGAACTCTCATACACTGCCGGTGGGAATGTGAAATGGTGCGGCTGCTGTGGAAAACAGTCTGGCAGTTCTGTACAAAGCTAAACATACAGTTACCATATGACCCAGCAGTTGCACTCCTAGGTATATATACCCAAGAGAAATGAAAACACATGTCCATACAAAAAGTTGTAAACAAATGTTCACAGCAGTATTATTCGTGATAATAAAAAAGCGGAAACAATCCAAATGCCCATCAACTGACGAATGGATAAATAAAATGTGGTACTGACACATGTCACAACATAGATAAAACTTCAAAAACATGGTAAGTGGAAAAAGACCATGTTTTTAATGATTCCATTTATATGAATGTCCAGAATAGGGAAACCTACAAAGGCAGAAAGTAGATTAGTGGTTGGCTAGGGCTAAAGGCCTGAGGTTAAATGGGGAGTAACTCTAATGGATATGGAATTTCTTCTCCTTTTTTTTATTGTGGTAAATATATATGTAAAAACATTGGTCATTTCAACATTTTTTGTGTGTACAATTCAGTGACATTAATTATGTTCATCATCATGTTGTGCAACCATCACCACTATCAGTTTCCAATTTTTTCCTTACCCTTAACAAAAACTCAATGCCCCTTAACTAGTGAGTACCCCTTTCTACCCTCCCCAGCCCTCCAAATCACACCTCTGGTAACCTCTAATACACTTTGGTCTCTATACATTTGCCTATTCTACATATTTCATGTAAGTGGTATCATACAATATTTTTCTCTTTGTGTCTGATTTATTTCACTCAGCATAATGTCTTCAAGGTTGTAGCATGTATCACAGCTTCAGTTCTCTTTATGATTAAGTATATTCTGTTGTATGTATATACCACATTTTGTTTATCCATTCATCTGTTGATGGATATTTATGTTGTTTCTTCCTTTTGGCTATTGTAAAGAGTGCTACAATGAACAAGTTTCTCTTTGTGTCTCTACTTTCAAGTTTTCAGGGTATATACTTTGGAGTGGAATTGCTGGGTCACACATGGCAACTGCATGTTTAACTTTTTGAGAAACTGCCAAACTGTTCTCCACAGCAGCTGCACCACTTTACAATCCCACCAACAACGGATGAGGATTCCAATTTCTCCACATTGGTATCAACATGTGTTTTCAATTTTTCTGATAATAGCCATTTTAATGGGTATGAAGTGGTATCACATTGTGGTTTTGCTTTGCGTTTTTCTAATGACTAATGACATTGAATATCTTTTCATGTGCTTTTTGGCCATGTGTATATCTTCTTTGGTGAAATGTCTATTCAAGTTCTTTGCCCATTTTTTGATTGAGTTGTTCGTGTTTTTGTTGTTGAGTTGTGGGAGTTCTTTATACATTCTAGGTATAAAACCCTTACATGATATACGGTTCCCAAATATTTTTCCCCATTCTGTAAGTTGTCTTCTCTGGGGTTTCTTTTTGGGGTGATGAAATGTTCTAAAATTGACTGTGGCAATGTCGCCTAACTGTGAATATACTAAAAATTATTGAATTATAGACTTTTTAAAATTAATTTATTTTTTTATTATGATTTAGGTGAAAGTTCATGCAGCAAATTAGTTTCTCATTAAACAGTTAATACACAAATTGTTTTGTAACATTGGTTGCCAACCCCGTGATGAGTCAACATCCTCCCCTATTCCACCCCAGGTTCCTTGTTGCCATTCGTACAGTTTTTCTGCCCCTTCCTGCCTTCTTGTCTTTGCTTTGGGGCTGGTGTGCCCATTAGTCTTGCATACATGATTGAACTATGAAGCATATCCCTCCTATGTGTTATTGTTGGCACTATAGACCTGTCTAATATTTGGCAGAAAGGTGAACCTCTGGAGTGACCTCAGTACTGAGTTAAAAAAAGGGTGTCCGGGGGCCATACTCTTGTCCATCAGACCAGCAAGGTTGATCTTTTTTGTGTGTGTATTTGTGAATTTGAATTTTGTTCTACATTTTTCACCTGCTCTATCCAGGACCCTCTATTGTGGTACTTGCCAGAGCAGTTGGTGATGGTAACCAGCCACTGTCTAGGTGTTTTGGGCCCAGTCTGGTAGAGGTTGTGGTAGTTGTGGTCCATTAATCCTTTGGACTAATCTTTCCCTTGCGTCTTTGGTCTTCTTCATTCTCCTTTGCTCCAGCCAGGATGGGACCAGTAGATGTATCGTAGATGGCTACTTGTAGGCTTTTAAGACCCTAGTTGCTACTCACCACAGTTGGATGTACAACATTTTCTTTATAGACTATGTTATGCCAATTGAGCTAGATGTCTCCTGAGACCATAGTCCCCAGCCCTCAGCCCAGTATCTCAGTCTCTCAGAGAGTTTGGATGTATCTGTGAACCTTCTATGACTTTGCCCTGGTCAAATTGTGCTGATTTCCCCAGTATTGTGTACTGTCTTACACTTCACCCAAGTTACCACTTATCTACTATCTAGTTAGTGTTCTTCCTTCTCCACTCCTCCCTTCCCTCATAACCATCAAAGATTGTTTCTTTCTGTATGGAAACATTTTCATGTGTCTTTATAATAGTGGTCTCATACAGTATTTGTCCTTTTGTGATCAACTTATTTCACTCAGCATAATGCCCTCCAGGTTCATCCATGTTGTCAGATGTTTCACAGATACATCATTGTTATCATTGCGTAGTATTCCATTGTGTGTATGTACCATAGTTTGTTTATCCATTCATCTATTGATGGGCACATAGGTTGTTTCCATCTTTGTGCTATATGAATAATGCTGCAATGAACATCGGTGTCCGTATGTCTATTCATGTGACAGCTCTTATTTCTCTGGGATATATTCCTAGGAGTGAGATAGCTGGATCATACGGTATTTCTATTTCTAGCTTTTTAAGAAAGTGCCATATTGTTTTCCAGAATGGTTGAACGATTTTGCATCCCCACCAGCAGTGCATAAGAGTTCCAATCTCCCTGAAATCTCTCCAACATTTGTTATTTTCTGGTTTTTTTGAATAGTGCCAGTAATTGTGGGGTAAGATGGTATCTCATTGTAGTTTTGATTGGCATTTCTCTAATGGCTAGTGATTGTGAGCATTCCCTCATGTGTCTGTTAGCTGCCTGAATGTCTTCTTTGGTGAAGTGTCTGTTCATATCCTTTGCCCATTTTTTAATTGGATTATTTGTCTTTTTATTGTAGAAGTATTGGATTTTAGAAATTAGGCCTTGTTAGATATGTCATAGCCAAAATTTTTTTTTCCAGTCTGTAGGTTCTCTTTTCACTCTTTTGGTAGTCTTTTGATGACCATAAGTGTTTAATTTTTAGGAGATCCCATTCATCTAGCTTAACTTCTTGTGTTTGTGTATTGTTAACTATGGTTTGTAGGCTGTTTGTGCCTCATATTAGAGCCCCTAGTGTTGACTGTATGTTTTCTTCCATGATCTTTATAGTTTTTGGTTTTATATTTAGGTCTTTGATGCATTTTGAATGAGTTTTTTTGTGTATGGTGTGAGGTATGCGTACTGTTTCATTTTTTTTACAGATGGACATCAGTTTGGCCAGCACCATTTATTTAAAAGACTGTCTTTTCTCCATTTAATGGACTTTGGGCCTTTGTCTAAGAGCAGGTGGCCACAGGAAGATGGATTTACACCTGGGTTCTTGATTCGGTTCTATTGGTCAATATGTGTGTTGTTGTACCAATACCAGGCTGTTTTCACTACCTCAGCTGCATAGTAGGTTCTGAGGTCAGGTAGTGCAAAGCCTCCTACTTTGTTCTTTTTCTTCAACAATGCTTTACTTATCGGGGACCTCTTTTCTTTCCATATAAAGTTAATGATTAGTTTTTCCATCTTGTTAAAGAATGTTGTTAGTATCTGGATTGGGATTGCATTGTATTTGTAGATTGCCTTGGGTAGAATGGACATTTTCACCATGTTGAGTCTACCTGTCCACGAGCATGGTATGTTTTTCCATTTATGTAGGTCTCTTTTGGTTTCTTGCAGTAGTGTTTTGTAGTTTTCTTTGTAAAGGTCTTTTACATCCATAGTTAGGTTTATTCCTAAATATTTTATTTTTTTAGGTGCTATTATAAATGGTATTGTTTTCTTGATTTCCATTTCAGAGTTCTTTTTGTTGGTATATAGAAATCCAATTGATTTTTGTATGTAGATCTTGTATCCTGCTACTCTGCTGAATCTTTCTATTAGTTCTAGTAGTTTTCTTGTAGAGTGAATTATACATTTTATATGAGGGAATTGTATGATGTGTGAATTATATCTTAATAAAGCTGTGAGGTGTTCATAAATTTTAAATAAAGAAATTGTTGTTAGCTTAAAGGAATAGCTATCCAATTTACATGAAAAAGATCCAAGATCAGCTATTATTATTTAAACTTATTTGGGGACTAAATTTTCAAAGTTAAAAGTGATCCCTGTTTTTTATAGACACTTAAAGCTAAGGAAATAGACAAAGGATTCAGCATGAGCAAACAGGATTATGAATGAGTAAAGGCTCAATCATAAACAATAGTTCTTAAACGTTGGGGAAGAATAACCCACTGTGCACCTGGTCTGGCCTTGGCTCCAGAAGGGATCAAAGGACCTACACACAGAGCTCCAGGCTTCCACAACAGATATTACTCTGAAAAATTCAACTATCTCACATTACTGGAAATGGGAAAGAGATCTTATGAGGAAACACAAGTCACTGAAATCTTTTCTGTAACATTAAGAACATTCTAGATTTATTTCTTTGAGCTCTTTTTTTTAATTGTACTTTAGATGAAGGTTTACAGAACAAACTAGTTTCTCATTAAACAGTTAGTACACATATTATTTTACGACATTGGTTAACAACACCACGACATGTCAACACCCTCCCTTCTCGACCTTGGGTTCCCTATTATCAGCTTTCCTGTCCCCTCCTGCCTTCTAGTCCTTGCCCCTGGGCTTGTGTGCCCCTTTAGTTTCATTTTGTTTTATAAGCCTATCTAATCTTTTGCTGAAGGGTGAACCGTGGGAGTGACTTCATTACTGAGCTAAAAGGGTGTCCAGGGGCCATACTCCTCTCAGGGTTTCTCCAGCCTCTGTCAGGCCAGTAAGTCTGGTCTTTTTTTGTGAGTTAGAATTTTGTGCTACATTTTTGTCCAGCTGTATCTGGGATCCTCTATTGTGATCCCTGTCAGAGCAGTCACTGGTGGTAGCTGGGCACCATCTAGTTGTACTGGACTCAGTCACTGGATTTTTTAACCCTCTGTGCCTTGAACCATTCTACCCTACTATACCAAGCACGGACCAGAAGTTAGCAGATGGACTGAGGGTGAAAGTGGGTTTTTCCATAAAGGATGCTGAATGGCTGGTTGCTGTCTCTAAAAGCCAGGATGTTGTGTTTCTTATATTCTCTGCATCCAGCACAGTGCCTGGCACCTAGTAAGCACTCAACATATATCTGAAAAATAAATGAAAAGTGAGGTCATCTAGCATGAAAGAATTCTGGAATGTGATGTGGGCAGTGGTTCTCAAAGTGTGGTTCCTGGACCAGCAGCATCAGCATCACCTGGGAACTTGTTAGAAATACAAATTCTCAGCCCCACCCAGTCTTAACCAGTTGCCATGGACTCATGGAGACCCCACAAGTGTCAGAGTAGAACTACTCCATGGGGTTTTCAATGGCTGATTTTTTTGAAGTAGATCTCCAGGCCTTTCTTCTTAGCTGCCTTTGGGTGGACTGGAACTTCAAACCTTTTGGTTAGCAGCTGAGTGTGTTAATTGTTTGCACTAGCCAGGGACTCTACCTCA
This sequence comes from Trichechus manatus latirostris, assembly GCF_000243295.1. Lineage (NCBI taxonomy): Eukaryota > Metazoa > Chordata > Mammalia > Sirenia > Trichechidae > Trichechus > Trichechus manatus. Next base: position 478,063 of record NW_004444198.1, read on the forward strand.
GATCTACTGAGTCAGAAACACTGGAGTGGGCTCAGCAAGCTGAGTTTTCTGGAGCCCTCTCCAGGAGAGTCTGGTGCATGTCAAAGTTTGAGAGCTAGAGGCCTAGGGAAGTGGTGGCATTTCAAGAGTAGAAATCTTCAAGAAGAAAATGAATGCTGCAATGTTTTGGTATTGCTAGCTTCCTAGAGATTCTGACTTCTTTGAGTTGCTTGTCCTATGACCCTGGACTTGCAATTCCTTTTTTTCTTTTTAAGTAGACAATGATGTAATGTTACAGAACACATATACATATAGGTCCACCCTGATTTTTTAGGCATTTAGAAAGTTAGATCTTTGAGTATTTTAGTGTGTGTTGAAAATAAATATAGAAATGGAAAATGTATAGTATATTTAACTGCAAAAACAAAAACAAACTGCATGATGGGAAACCATTCCCTGTGAAAAGAACCCTTGTAAAAGTGCAGTCTTGCCACTTGCATTTGGACTTCAGATGGGACCACAGCCCAGAGTGGGAAGCTTTCGCCAGCACAGGGCAAGCGTCCCCCTAATTTCTGAGCTAGGACCCCTTACTGATGTGGTTTATTAATTTTTTAGAGGTCCACTATTCCAAATTAATTTCATACTGAGTCAACTGCTTCTGTTTTTAACATGTCTCATTTCTGCTCATGAAGTTCTAATGTTTCAAGATTTCCACAGATAATACAAACGTGTGGGCCTTTCTGTATTTGGAGTTTTCTCCTTAATTGCAATTCTGACTCAGCATTTGTTTTGATCTCCAGTGGATAACCCAGAACTTATAGCCATATTAATTCAAATGAATTAAAAAAGAATGCTGAGTCAAAACATCGTAATAATGGAAAGAAAATTTTACCTCTGATTCACATTTGCGCCCCCCCCCACCCCATGCTGAAGGGATTAAGTTCCTCTCTGCAGCATTTCAAAACCAGCATGAATGTCACAGAAAATCTAAGGTCAGGAAGATGTTTAGGCACTAGAAGAAGTAGTGATAAATAATGCATGGGGGGATAAAAAACTAGCCTTCTACTTTTAATTCTCTTACTTGTATTTTAGTTAAAACAATGGCCAGTTCATCTTTAGTAATTACTCTAATAAATGTCATAATATTTTCATGAAACTGCCTCTGTTACATATGTTTTCGTTCTGTCATATCTGAGGATATAAAAAATACCCATCTAGTTAAGCCTTGGAGCCCTGGTGGCGCAGTGGTCCCCCAGCCACTCCTTGGAAACACTCTAGGCACTCTAGATTAGTTCTACTCTGTCCCATAGAGTCACTATGAGTCAGAATGGACCCAGTGGCAATGGGTTTGGTTTAGCTAAGCCCTAGCAAATGATGGTACTTTCAATTGTAACCCCCCCACCCTGGCCCTGTAACTCATTGCCCTCATTTCCATCTTGTGCAGACAAATGCATAATGGACAATTGTTTGAGAGATTTTTGAGAAAGTAAACCTTTTCTTATCTGAAGTCATGATGCAAACTTCCTAGTTGAAACCTTAAGGTTTCAGAACATTCAAATGAAACATAAAAGCGTTTCCCCTACATTGCAGGTTTGCAAAAAAATTCTCCCTAGCGAATGCTCTTATTTCCTCTATTTTTACCTTTCATTTTCCGTTTTGCTTGAGCTTAAGTGATCCTCTTTTTTAAAATGACAGAAGTCCAAAAGAGCCACAATAAATGAGATACTAATTAATAGGTAGGCAGGGAAAGAGAAAAGAGGAGAGAGAAAGAGAGTATGTGTGAATGCGTATGTGTGTGAAAGTGTATAGGAGAGTGTGTGTATGTGTATGTGTGTGAGACTTTATATGTGTGTATGTGTGAGTATGGGTGTATGTGTGTGAGTATATGTGTGAGAGTGTGAATGTGTATGTGTGTGTGTGTGTGTATGTGAGTGTGAGTATGTGTGTATGTGTGTGTTTCAGGGTTCTGAGGTTCCCCTGACAACAGGATATCCACTGTCATAATCTGACTTCATTTGACCAGCAGGAGAAAGACAAAATGCTGAGACTAAAAGCCCTTATCCTCAGATTCCATTCTTTACTTGTTTAAAGCACTCGGCTGCTAACCAAAAGGTCTGCAGTTTGAACCCACCAGCTGCTCTGCGGGAGAAAGATGTGGCAGTCTGCTCCCATAAAGATTTAGGAGCCCTAGTGGAGCAGTGGTTAAGAGCTTGTCTGCTAACCAAAGGGTCAGCAGTTCAAATCCACCAGCTGCTCCTTGGAAACCCTATGGGACAGTTCTACCCTGTCCCATAGGGTTGTTATGAGTTGGAATCGACTGGTGCCAATATGTTTGTTTTGTATTCTTTACCAGGTGTTCCTTGGAACTCTATGGGGCAGTTCTACTCTGTCCTATAGGGTCGCTATAAGTCTGAATCAACTCGACGGCAACAGGGTTTTTACTAGGATACTTTTAATCAATTCGTAGGTGACAATAATTTGACAAGGAGTTTGCCACACTTTCAACTTTTATTCATTTTCAATTCATTAGCTGTTCGGGTTATTAGTTAGCTTGTGCATTACAAAATATTTTTGATTGGTTCTTTAAGGGAAGAAGCAAGGGACATCTGAGGAATTTGGTGGATAAAGTTTACTTAGGAGGAAGTAAGCCTGCAGAGACTAACTTTCAATTCCCTGTGTGATTTGTTCCCTTAACTTGGTTCAATATTGAGATAATTTTCTACCAACACAGTCTTATTATTCTGTAATGTACTACCAGGACCCAGCAACCACCACATAACTCAACACCAGTGTGTGTTAAGTAACAGATACGTTGGTTGATACAGCATCTGTGCTTTTATTAGAAGAAAATCTGGGAAAGCAACTGTCTGTATCAGTAAAATTAATTACAGAATTAAATGCTTTAATTTACCTAGTGGCTTCAAAGGGGAGGGAAACCAAATGTGCTTTTGAAAGATAATGGAATGGAAGAGGAAGTCTGTACTAAGGCATCAAATCCGAGGCAAAAATCATGCTGCCAAAATCACTAATCATCAAAATGGTCATTCTTGCTTATTAGTACAGTATGATAAGTGCAGACAACCTTCACTTGATGCAGGCCTGCTGCTTCTGTGGCCAGCAGAATCTATCTCCTCCTCTCCCCTTCACCTCGACAGGTGAAGAGGCTCTTAGATGCAAACCCAGAGTGCACTGTGCTTTAGCACTGAAGACAATACATTAATGCAGCTTACAGTACTCACACTGGGATAAAGAGAGCTGGTGAGAGACTTGCTCCATGACAGCACCTGCTCTTTTTTCCAGCAAAGTGATGTGCTGGCTAGACAGGTAGATACCAGGGGCTCTCGGTCTGGGTGCTATGGAAATCAGGTCGCGTGCATCTGACCAGCAGCAAGACAAGCCTGCACTCGTTTCCATCCCAGTTCAGAAGAGGCGGTGCCTCTTTGCTGAAAGGCTGCCATCTCCATCCATCAGACATGTGGAAGAGAAGCTCTTGCCTCATTATCTAACATTTCACCAGGCAGTGGAACCAAAGGATGAGGGCAACCTGATTGTCCGTGCAGGCAGGAAATCTCGAGTGCATCAGGCCCGGCACAAAGCCTGCAGCCCTAGACAGGAGGAAGTTAATCACTTCATTTGGAAGGAAAACTCTGAGGGGTTTGGACAAACAATTGTGATTCATCCTGGTCGTGCAGTGACTCAAGGATGGATCCTAAGGCAGTTACTGCAGCATTATCCTCAGACAACTTCACTTCCTCCCCACTGCACATTCTTTTAACTCAAAGTTAATTTAAGATTAAACACAATTAAAAAGAGTAAAAATATGTAACTATTTGTGCAGTTAACAGTCATCTCCCTATTCATCCAACAATCGTCATGTATGTGTGTCAGGCACTGTGGTAGTCACAGAGGAGGAGAGCAAGATGGATAAGTTCCTGTTCTCAGAGAAGCTTGTTGCAAGTAGAGTAGGGGTGGCTTGAGAGGCAGCATTCCAAGGAGAGAGACTACCATGAAACCAAGGGCCAGAAATGACAAAGAGCTAGTGTGTCTAGGCAACTTGAGGCGATCTGAAAAGGCCAAGGAGTTGCAACAAAGAGGCCAAAAAAGCAGAGACAGGCTTCACATTGCAGCATGAGCCTGGGGCCATGGGGAGCTGCTGTAATGTGTGGTGTTATGTGGTCAAATTTGGGTTCAGACCACTGGGCTTGCGTGGCTCTGTGGAAACTAGACTGGAGGGAGAGGGAGATAGGCTGTAGTTGAGGGGAGATAAGATGGAGTTGTGAACAAGGGGACCTCATACCACAAAGAAAGTAGTGCCAGGAACAGAGCTTGTCCTTTGGGCCCAGGGTCCCTGCTCTGAGACGCTCCCAAACCAGGGGAAGACTGATGACAAGAACCTTCCTCCAGAGTCGACAGAGAGAGAAAGTCTTCCCCTAGTACCCAGGATTTGGACCCCTAGCCTACTAGACTGTGAAAGAATAAACTGTATGTTAAAGTCAAAAGAAAAAACAAATAGAGCTGTGAACCACAGATAGAGGGGGCAGGTTCTGGAGATACACAGGAAGTAAAATGATAGGGCTTGTTGGGGAGGAGGAAGAAGCAGGTGTCAAGAATGATATAAAGCGGTTTAAGGTTAAATTCTTCACACTCTGAGCATAGCATTTATAAAGCCCAGTCACATACCACACCTGTGGAGCTGAAAGGAGTCTCCAAAGAAAGCAAAAAGCAAACCCAGAAACATCATGAAAAAAACTATGCCCACAGGCCACGGGGGTGGCAGTGTCCCACTTCAGGATGTGGCCTGTGAGAGGACTTACGTAGGGCAGAGTCTCTGTCCCTCTCACTATTGTAACTACAATGACTCAAGCAGTCCTTGGCACGTGGTAAGCACTCAAAACACATTTATTGAATGAATGAATGAATGCAACCATGCCAATGGTCAAGAGAGCTAGCCTCTTACTCTGTTTATATTTGGGCAGATAACCTCTTTTACAATTTGTTTCCTCAATTGAAAGTGGCGATAATAACATATTCCCCCAAATATCTTAGGGCCCAAACTAATGTCTTTCTTTTTAGAACTCTAATAAAAGTTTTTATTTCTACAGCTTAAGTCAATCATCCTTTCTGAACCTCAAATTATCATCTGCAGAATTAGGCTAATAATCTTTGCCCTACCTATTTCATAAAGTTGTTTTACAAAAAAATATAATGCCAAAGAAATACTTTGAAATCTTAACTTATACATGTTTATGTGATTCTATGATAAGATTACACTATAAGTAACTTGTTGTTAGTTGTTGTCAAGACGGCTCTGACTTATGGTGACAAAATGAAATGTTGCCTGGTCCCGGGCCATCTTCATGATCGTTGGTATGTTTGATTCCATTGTTGTGGCTATTGTGTCAATCTATCTCACCAAGGGTTTCCCTCATTTTCATTGACCCCCTACTTTACCAAATATCATGTCGTTTTCTAGTGACTGGTCTTTCCTGATGATGTGTCCAAAGTAAGCGAGCTGAAGTCTTGTCATCTTTGCTTCTAAGGAGCATTCTGGTTGTATTTCTTCTAAGACTGATTTGTTCATTGTTGTGAAAGTCCATGGCATATTTATTATTCGTTGCCAACACTACAGTTTGAATGTACCAGTTCTTCTTCTGTCTTCCTTTTTCATTGTCCAGCTTTCACACGCATATGAGGCGACTGAAAATACCATGGCTTGGGTCAGGTGTACCCTAGTCATAAAAGTGACCCCTTTGCTTTTTAACACTTTAAAGAGGTTTTTAAGGCTACTAATTTTTGGATAGCAACTAGTCCACTCTGGTTAGTTATTAAATTTTAAAATAAGAGCTACAACTCAACTCACAGTCATATAGTACAGGTAAAATAGTCTAAACGACCATGATGAGTAAGAGAGTCCGTGGGCATGAACATATATCAATACTCATTTAAATGAGAGTGTTGAGATGACTTTGACACCACGGGGGAGGTGGCCACTCAAGCCCAGCAGGTCCATGTCACTGACCAAGGATGCCAGCTAGCAAGTGACAGCAGTCCCAATTCAGGCTTAGGTGACCTGAAAGTCCACACCTCTGTCCAACCTCCAGTGTGGGATAACTCACAAGGAAAGAGTTAAAATATAGTGCCCCTGCCCACTCCCGGCCTGCACAGACAGTCCTGCTGAGCACAGCCAGCTCACAACTGCTCACATGCCAGCACTGCAGCAAGTCCTCAGCCCCTGCCTGCTCACGGGCCCACCCGGGAGGGCTTGCCATTTATATTTCTAAACACTGATGAGGATTTAGAAGCCAACAAAAACTGCAGAACTAAAATTACCAGGTTCAATTTGCTTAACAAACTTTAAAAAAGGATAAGTAGAAAACGAATGGTAGACAAAACAGAGGCTAATGCTGAGATGCAATTTTATAGCTGGATGATCTCTAGTTTCTTTTTATAACTGGATGAGTCTCTTTTTCATGTTCTCAAAGTGAAGGCTCCAAAGAATTTAGGGAGAGTCTGTCCAGAGAAGACAGAATACAAGCATCTCAGCTGTTTGAAATATCCTAGACTGTCTCCAGTCATTTACCAGGGAGGCAGAAAATGAGAGATAGACCCCTGTGAGGACAGCATCACAAGAAAAAACAAACCCACAAAAATCAATCATCCAGAACACAGATTCATGCATCAACTGGACTGGCAACTTGTAATTATCCACTTCTAAGCCTAAAAATTGAAGTGCTATAAAAATTGTAATAAGTGATGCTGCATCTCTCTTTGGCAAAGCCTGGCTTAAAAAAATAGCTACAGTTCAAAGATATTTTCATGGTTTCATAAATCAGGAAAATTCAGAATCCACCATCTAGCTGTCACCCTTAGTGACCTACCTGTGAACAAGGCTCTTCGGTCAGCTGGGTAGGAGGTGACTGGCTGCTGGCCAGTCCCCAAAGGATTCAGGGAGGGGCTGGGGCCATGACCTTGTGCCTCTGCTAGTTGCTGTACCAGTGCTCATCACCCTTACATTCAAATGAGTCCTCTGGACAGCGGAGGCAGATGTTCCTGTCATTGAAGCTTATTCCAAGAACATCCTCCTCAGCAGCACTCACTCACCAAGCACCATCTTATGTTGTGTGGGGTGTGGAGAGCCAAGCAGGTTGAGACACAGTCCCTGATTTTGGGCCACTCTCTCTCTGGCTAGGCAGGTACTACAGGCATATACACAGGTACTGAAGGCTAAGCGAGTGGTCCCTACAGTTAGTGCTACAGGGTTTGAGGCTGGGGAAGATGGTGAAGGGTTGCAGGAGGTTTAAACTGAGGGGAAGCACTGAGACTAAGCACAGGAGCTGAGCTGAGCTGGGGAGGAACATGAGGTGTGCCAGATGGAGCTGGGTGAGCTTGGGGGAGCATGCGGAGGGCTGGGGGCAGGGTCTGATGTGAAGGCCAGGAGCCAGCTCTACCATATGAGCAGTGGAGAGCTATGGAGACTCTGGATTAGGGGCTAGGGTACATGTGGAGGAGCACATCAGGAGAATTAATCAACCCTGAGGCACTGAAGGAGCTGGATAGAACAGAAACTGGAAGCATGGACACTGGCCAGGAGGCTCCTGGAATCATCCATTGGAGAGGTGTCAGAGGTCATGAGAAGTTTATAAACACGGGAACGTGAAAAGAGCAAACACTAACAATGCAGATTCACAAATGGTACCCACACATGGTGAACTAGGAGAACGGGAAATAAGGGAGAGATATAAGAGGCCTTAAGAAGGAAGATGGAAGGAATACACAAAGTCACTGTACCAAAAAGAATTGGTTGACATTTAACCATTTCAGGAGGCAGCATATGATCAAGAACCGATGGTATAAAAGGAAGAGGTCCAAGCTGCACTGAGGCACTGGCAAAAAACAAGGCTCCAGGAATTGATGGAATACCAATTGAGATGTTTCAACAGATGAACGTAGCACTGGAGGTGCTCATTCGTCTATGCCAAGACAGCTACCTGGCCAACTGACTGGAAAAGATCCATATTTGTGCACATTCCAAAGAAAGGTGATCACACACAGAAATTATCAAACAATATCATTAATATCATAGGCAAGTAAAATTTTGCTGAAGATCATTCAAAAACAGTTGCAGCAGTACATCAACAGGGAACTGCAAGAAATTTAAGATGGATTCAGAAAAAGACATGCAGTGAGGAATATCATTGCTGATGTCAGATGGATGTTGGCTGAAAACAAAGAATGCCAGAAAGATGTTGCCCTGTGTTTTATTGACTATGCAAAGGCATTTGACTGTGTGGATCATAACAAATTATGGATAACATTGCATAGAATGGGAATTCCAGAACACTTA